>NC_056728.1:1859954362-1860258062 GCF_019279795.1 Protopterus annectens | reverse complement strand
TGTCCTTGTGAGCAGTGGGTTTCACTGATGCTGTGTGTTCAGCAATTGTGTATGTGTGCTTGACTACCCATACTGTGTTGTGCTACAGGAAACATGTCTTCCGACACCAGAAACCAATGCTATACATCCAGTGTTGCAGGTTAACAACCACTTTCATACCATACCCAGAGGTCACGATTGGGAGGTATTGCCACTTTATTATCGGAACAACACCCCCAGACTGTGTACATCATGGGAACTTTAGGCCAGTCTTACCGGCCATTTCCAATTGGAATTGGCAGACACATGTCAATACATGTATGATAACACATATTGTCATGCAGAAGTTGATCTATGTTATTTGGACATTGGCTTCTGCTTTTGGCATCCGTTGCTGTGAGTGTTGCCAGTTAACATACACATTGCTTGCTCAGAGGCAGACTACACACTACCGCGCAGTACTGTGGTCTCCTTTAAGGACCCTGAGCCAGTGGTCAATGGTACAGCAGCCACTGCATCAATCACATTTGCCATCTACCAGTACCTACAGGACTGCATGTACCAGGCATTCACTTACCCAACTGTGGTTCATTGTACCAATGCCAAGCGTCCAGTGTGGTGTACCCCAGCCATACACATGATGTACAACACGAGGAGGTGGCTACTACAGGGTGGAGCAGACACACCCTTGGTCATCATATGTGTAGAGTTACACAATGTCATGGGATTGTCCAGGGCACATTCCACAGATATACCTACATGGACCTGGCTGACAATCATACCACCTTCAGTTGCTATGCTCGACACCTGTGAGGTCACTACCACATATGCTCTGACTGGGTTCACATAGAGGTGGGGTTTACTCAACATACACACATTGCCGACATACAGGCTGACAGGTCCAGTGAGGACATCTCCACACCCTCCACCACACATGTGGAGATGTCTGTAACAGCGGTTTGTGGTCACCAAATGTTCTGTGACACACAGGTGGGACATGCTCTCTCCAGGGTAGTGTGAATAGCATCCATGAGACCAGATGGTGAGCCCGCTGTGTACTCCACTATCTCATTTGGGATTAGGACCCACAGTTAGGACAGCTATTTCTTTATAGCCTCACCTCAGGTAGGGTGCCCAGGTTGTATCGCATGACAACTGTATTCCCACATCACAGGGCCAATGCCTCCACTGAGGCTGGTTATTACTGTCCCAGTACCCTGAGGAGACCTATCTGCATAGACATGGGGTGGGATCATACTGCGGTTCGTACATGACTGCATAGGGGACATACATACTGCATCCCACACGGTTTGTCTTGTTCAGGGGCGGTTCATGCCTTTAAGACATGGTTGACATTTTCGACGGTCACCCAGCCCATTGCTGGGGTGTTGCAGTCCATACAGCCTACCTCGTCCTGGCAAAGGGCTTCATAACATTCCCCCCTCAGGTAACGTTAATGAAACCATTGGCTGGGATGTGAACATGTACATCACAGAATGTGTTGTAAACTGTCTATGTGACACAACCCACATGGTCATAGTTGCTGGCTGCATGTCAGACCAACTGCCTGTCACAGGTGGTGTCCCATGGTGCCATTCCGTGGGTGCACCCTGTCATACATCTACATTTCCACGGTACAGGCACACACGGCGGTGTTATGGGTAACATTGTTTGTAGATGCTTGCAGAACAGATGCCATACTGGGACGGACATCTGACACAGATATCCTTCGAGGGGCCTCCCGGATATGCATATCTGCTGTCAGGGACATGTCCCACAGCTGACTGGTACATAATGCAAAGTCATACCTGTCGAGGGTAGTAGGTCACCCTGTACAACGTATAGGTGGCTGTCCACACAGCACAGGGGTGACTACCAGGGATCAGGGGACAGGGTTTGTCGGTCGCCTTTCATTCAACACACACATTGCTATCGTGGTTCTGTGGGACTTCTACATTGACCACCTGTATGTGCAGGGAGTCACATCTGACTTCACAGCCCGACACGCATACACGGTCACTATATAGCATAGAACTTCACTTATTTGCCTAAGTATGAGCTTATTGTTGTGGCAGTTTGGTAGCTTATTCTGTTTCTTGGGACATTTAGGTATTTCAGTTACGGAGATAACCGATTCAGGCTACAATTACATTAAATACGGAAATCATTATGACCTACACTCTTCGCACACTTCCCGCTTTTAATGCTTTATTTCGAACACGATGCCAATACAGGGACTGCCCTCGCAAAGTGGGACGGTTGGTGACCTTAGTCGCTACTCCTGTGTCGGTGCGGCGTGCTGACATGCTGCTGTACACCTTCTCTGACTATGCACACTCACAGTACATTGCTGTACGGACACGGTATTACGCGTATCCTTTGTTCCTTGAACAGGTACATTTCGGGCTGCGTGGGTTTTATTTGCTTCTCTGTTTAGTTAGGACGGGTACTTTGTTGCATACTCTGCGGACATTTCATTCTGCACGGGCCATGGCTGCAGCCATTTCTATTCTGGGCGGACTATGGCAGACAGCACGTTAGGTTGCTCTTCGCCTGCCTGCTTAAACACGCCTACTGACGCATCCTACTTGGGCTCGCTCACGTACACTACGCACATGCCTGTGGTTACGGTGCACTCTCATTAATATGCATATGGCGCTACTGCGCCGGCTATGCAATGCACCGCCGGCGCAAGCCTTACGCCGGCCTTGCGCCGAGCTTCATGAATCCCGGGGCTTGTGCTGTCATTTAACTATTGTTAATGTTGTTTTGTTTATTGTTTTACTACTGTAATGACTAGTTTTATTTCTATTGTTTGCTGTGCTTGTATACTACTGTAGTGTTTTTTTATTGTACTATCTGGAGCTTTTCTCCTCGGGTCTCCACTGAAAATGGGACAAAATCCCAGTTGGACAAACCCGGTCAACAAATGTCAATAAATAAATAAATAAATAAATAATTTCAAACAAATGTTGATATCTCTGGAACCATAGGGGTTATACCAGAAGTATAAATGGCAAACTCTTCAGCACAAACTATTTTTATAGTGGCCGTATTATTTAGGTTCTAGATCTTAAATTGAATTTTAAAGTCACAGTAAGCACAGTAACTATTACACTTGTAATATTTTGTAAATAACTTAAAATATCTCAGCAACCATTCAAGTTATACTGTCCACAGCATTTTATTCATCTAGCTGAAAGCCTTCATATAAGGCTATGAAGTCCTGTCTATGTTACTTGTTTGTTGAGATATTTAGAAAATTGTGAAAATTATATCTATATAAATGAATATCATAAAAACTGTTATTATCTATTTACCTGCACTATACAGAGGTCAAATATTAATGCAGCTGAGTTTGCCATTGTGTAAGCTTTAAGATGAAATCATATAAAACCTTGTACGTAGCATGGTTTTGGAATTATTGTTGCAAATATGAACAAGCAATATTTGATGCCTAGAGGCATCAGTAATAGTTAACTGCAGATACACCTGAGGGAATCACTCGGATGTAATGAGTTGACCGAGTAAATGGGTTGTTCCATGGACTTTTTTACTGTAATCCTGGGACAAAAGTCCAATGGTATATAATAAGAGTATGACATATGAACAAGCTGCTTCTCATCATCTAGCGTTTCATTCCTTCAGCCTCTATTTCATTGCTGTGTGAGTATGAGCAAGTAATTTAACCAGACAGTGCTCCCAGACTGATTCTGAAAAAAAGTTAACTTTGGTCTATATAAGTCAAAAGAGGAAAAAGCTCATGCTCACTTCAAGAGTAGTGCAGGTGCAACTATACTTCATTGTTAGACTACTTCAGTGGTGACATTCACCATGTGAGGGTCCCTTCCCTAAAGGGGGAACTGGTTATGGACCATGCTCCATAAGACGTAAGTTCTTTAATAACATTAAATAATCTTTGATAAACCCATCTGATGCTTTTTGAATGGCTGAATCCACATTTATGTTAGCAATAGAATATTTAGTTCACATATACTGGCCAAGGCTTGAAATCTGTACTCAATTTACAATGATACATCTGCAGCTGTTCATGTTTTGTAACCATGCAGCTTTTAGCCAGTGATGGAGATGGGGGGGTCATCTGGAAACTTCAAACTACAAGACCATCTCTGAAGACAGATTAGGTAAAAGCAGGGCCAGTGTGTGGGTACACACCTCCAGAAAGCAGTAAGTCTACCAAGGAAATATGAACCTGTGGAAGAATGTAGTGCTCCTCACCTTCCAGAAATGATGACAGAACAGAGTTAATGTACAGGGAGTACGAGTAAATACCTAAACTACATGGTTTCATTTTAAACTTGCTGACTTATGTGGGATATTTGTTCGCCTGGACTTTGGGACACTTGGTAGTAGGGTGGGCTGACAGTATGCATTTACAAATTGCCTGCTGCACAAGTCAGTATACATAAAAGTACTGTCAGTGTTTTCTATCAGTTTTATAGACTGGTCTAATGAGTGGATAGTTTTACTCACTTCTACTGTCATGTATATATGAGCAGTAAATTCCCCAAAAATTCTTCAGTCTTTATTTTTCAGATATTTATCACCTACAGTAGAACACTAACTACTACTAAATTTGGATTAGTTCTACCACAGGAAACATGCAGTTACTGGGTTTCATTGTGGTGATAACCATTCGAAATGTCAGGACTCACTAGAGTGAGTCCCAAAACACGGAGACTGAATGGCAAAAAGATCAGACTTACATATACTAAGTCCGAGATGCCATTTCTAGGAATATTCCCTTTTGTCCAAGGTATGGCGATCTTAGAGCTGGTATACATAAGTAGAGGTGTGTGCAGAGCGAGCTTGCCCCCCCCCCCCCCGCTACAAAAAGAAGTTTAAAGGAAAAGAATTTTTGAGATTCATTCTTCTCCTTTGTTTTTTGGTCTTTTTTTCATCTTGTTGGCACTCAGCATTTTGAGTGCTGTTTCAACTGGAAGCTCTTAATTATGTTTTCTGATGGTTAAGCCATTAGTTATAGCCTGGTAGTCATCACTAGATAGGTGCAGCCAGATATAGTACCTCACTATCCCTACACACACTCATGTAAGTTATTCAGTAATGTGGGAATGGTCCTCAAACGACTACTAGTCCAAAGGCAGTAGTACAATACAAGTGTAACATTAGAATAACTAAGTTGCATCTCAGTAAACAGCATGGCAATAAAGAGATGTGAGGAATGTGTGTGTGTTTATGTGTGTGTGTGTGTGTGTGTGTGTGTGTGTGTGTGTGTGTGTGTGTGTGTGTGTGTGTGTGTGTGTTTAACTATGTGTTTACAGAAATGTAAGTGCAATCATGCACAGTTCTACTGTTATACTATAAATACCCTAGATTATTTCTGACTTAAAATGAAAAAAAAAAAAAAAGATATATATATATATATATATATATATATATATATATATATATATATACATATATATATATATATATATATATATATATATATATACATATATATATATATATATATATATATAAAACTGTCAGACAATGGGCTATTAAGGTGTATGCATTAAAAAACTGACTATCACTGGAAATGAGTAGAACTGAATGACCCATGGTCTTGTGGTGATCAGTCTGATTATACAATGTTACTTTTTTAAAAAGTTTTTCTTAACTTTTTAAAATAACTTGTTATATCATATCACTTTTTCATTCTTCCATCTCCATGCACTGAAAGGAAATAGTGGGACATGCCCAGGATGTACTATGCATGTATAAACTCTTAATTGTGGTGCTGTGTATGCTTCACATTAGAGGACTGTTTCACTGATAGGATATTAGCTAATGGAGCTTCCCAGAGAGCCACAGGAGATATGCTAGTAGCGTCACAGGTCTCAGCATCCAGAATATTGCATCAATGTCTTAATGCTAGAACATGCAAGGAAGTACATCTATTTTTCATGCACCCCAGAGGACAGAGCAAGAGCAATGCAGGAAGTTTATGCTGTAGCACACTTCCCCGAAATCTTGGGGACCATAGACTGCACTCACATAGAAATAAAAGCCTCACCTGGTGAATGGCATACATCAACAGGAAGGGGTTCCATTCAGTCAACTGCCAGGCTGTCTGTAATGCCCAAGGGATCATCATTAATGTCTGTGCAGGCAACCCAGGCAGTTATCATGACTCACACATATAGCACACCTCACAGCTTTACACAAGGTTTGCTAGTGGTGATGTTCCACAAGGCCATCTACTGGGTGATGCATGTTATGCACTGGAACCATGGGTCATGACACCCATCAGAAATGCGCACACACACACACACACACACACACACACACACACACACACACACACACACACACACACACACACACACACAGAGGAAGGATACAAAAATGCCCACATTCAAACCAGAAACATCACAGAACATGTGCTTGGAATGCTGATGCTATGGTTTCACTGTTTAGACACATCAGGGGGGTGCCCTACAATATGACCCAAGCACCTTTGCAGAAATTCTCACAGTTTATGCCATTTTGCACAATATCATCCTGAGAAAAGAGCTACAGCAGGGACAGCAAGGTGCAAGGCCTCACGTTCCTGTACCACTAACAGGGCCAGAACCTCCAGCACTTACAGACAAGGATTTTGAGGTTAAACCTCCAGCTGCAGAGGTAGCCAGCAGATGTAGGCATGATAATATGCCCTTGCCTTTTCTAAGATGCAAAGGATAACACACACAC
Organism: Protopterus annectens; assembly: GCF_019279795.1. Taxonomy (NCBI): domain Eukaryota; kingdom Metazoa; phylum Chordata; order Ceratodontiformes; family Protopteridae; genus Protopterus; species Protopterus annectens. The sequence goes on along the minus strand of NC_056728.1, from coordinate 1,860,251,363 downwards.
TCACCGTCTAAGACTCAAAGGTTTGAGCACATACTCAGCAAATAAGAGACAGCTGATAGCACAGACACTCACCAGTGAAGGAGTACACATAAAAACCTAAGCACATTCAAATATAAAAAGCTATGCCACCTGATGACCACAGCCTTTACTAACCCATGTAATGTCTGTGCACAGATAGCATCAGACAGAAACAGCCCCAAAGCACATGACTTATAACTGCAGTAATGTCACGTTAGGTCTGGAACCTGCATTATATGAAGAAATGTTTAAGAAGATAAACTATCTATATACTGTCAGTGCTTTACCTATCCACTCTGTGCATTATATATATATATATATATATATATATATATATATATATATATACACAACCCTAAGTCAAACAGAACTGAACAAAGCCCATGGCACTGTTATCATAATTTGCACTGGGTGGGACAGTAGGACAAGGCTGAAACCAAAGTAGTGAGTGTGTGTGAGTAACAAACACAGAAGATTCAGTACAGTACAAAATATCTCAGGGACAGTAACAGGAGATGTATCCTAATCAACATTAAGGTTTTACTACCTCGCATGTGTGTGGGTAGTTTTTGTGATATGTGTGTGTGCATGTGTGTCTGCATAAACACACTCAAGCTCTGTGCTAGTAATACGTGGGGGTATGGACACATCAATCACTGATGGAGCAGTGGAAATAGTGCCTTTATGGGATTGGGATCTGGCACGGACATATCGGCTAACACCAGAGGATTTTTTGGATTTATGGACACTTGGATGCCAGCCCTGCCTCAGCAGATGTTCGATCACAGAAAATGCCTGATCCAATGAGTCACTCATCATGTCCAATGTGTCATCCATACAGATGAGGCAGTCATCCAAAAGAAAATGATAACACAATAATGTGATATAACTAACTTGGAAAGCACAGTAAGAACTGATATATGTGCTGCATACCATCAGTGAATTTTTAAAATTGAATAAGTTTCAAAATTGCATATTGAAATTCATTCAAAATATAAACATGTAAGTAGGTAGTGAAGAGGATAAACAACTTACAAAATAGTGAAGTAATATTTAGAAAAATCACCTCCAAGTAACTAGCAGTAATGGTCTGTCTCTCTGTCTGTCTGTATCCATTCAGTCTCCCCTCTTTCGTCTTCTGTAGTTACAACATTACCTTTATATAGTGTAGATTCATCCCTCTGGACACTGTGGATATGCAAATGAGGAGCAACATCACTAGCATTCCTGAATACAAAAAATTCACTTGGTGTAGGGGATGTAAACATGGTGTAAGTAGCTACATGATTGCATGCAAATGCCCTAGGACTGCAGGGATGACCAATGACAATTGCTAGCTGCTAATGGCTTGCAAGTGCTGCTTGTTGTTGTTGTTGTTGTGTCTTTCGGCTTTTCCCGATTAGGGGTCGCCACAGCGGAACTCCGGTCCGCTAATGATTGGCAGTAGATTTTTACGTGCCGTGTTGCCAGCTCTGATGCACAACATTCAACGAAGTTACGCCCATTCATGCATGTCTCCACATAAAAGACACTCTAGCTGAGAATCGAACAGGACAACGTCATACTGTGAGGCGACAATGCTACCGCAGCACCACCACCGCAGTATCACGCTTGCAAGTGCTACTGATTGCCTTGAATACAACAAGCAATACTAAAGTGAGTCTTCTCTCTGAAGGGTGTGTATCATGCAGAGTAGACTTAAAATAAAAAAATGTAAGCACAGTGAGAGCTATGAGAACAACCTTAACAACATTGATATCATTGTACTAAGAGCAAACTGTCCATCCCCTGCATAAAATCTGCTTTAAATGCTGATCAGCAATATTACGCATTGAAGTAAAGATGTAAAGAAATGGCCATGACACTGCATGTCTATAGTTAAGCTGAAAGGAGAGGAAGATGCTAAGAAAATAAAGAGAAGAAATAGCTGGCAGTGTTGTTAACCTGACATTAATATGATGTGGACTATTATTAGCGTAAAGTATTGGTCGATATCACATTGATCTAGACATGTTCAAGTAAATTAGAAAGGGACATTTTCAGGTCCTGTGTTGGTGCCAAAGAGGTATAAGAAACACAACTGAATGTGTGTTGGTGTTGCACTGAGAAGAGGTTCAATTCCAGATTGTTTACTAACATAGCTAATGCATATTTTCTGAGCATATGATGAGGCTGTACCACACACACACACACACACACACACACACACACACACACACACACACACACACACACACACACACACTCCTAGAAAACTTTATAACCCTGCCTTTTCTTTAGTATTACCCTATATTTGTTGATACTGACAATTGTTTATTATTATTTTTTTTGTGTGTTCCTCATTTGCTAGTGTTTTGGCAGAGTGCATTCTTGAATGGTAGTCCAGGTACAAACTGAGAAATGTAATTTGTCTTGCCATCAGTAGAACATTTCACAGTCACACAGGTGTGCTTTCCTGCAGCAATCTGAACAGCAGTAAGAGAAGAAATTCTACATTGCATGTAAGTATCATTGTAGCACATGGGTTTAATGAAATGATTTTTAAAGAAACAGGAAAGAGGATGTAGGGTTTGAAGCCACATGCTGCATGGAATGTTTGCAGCGTATGGGAAAATGCAGTTAGTTGGGTTTTTGTGTGAAATATAAACATTATATATGTTTTTTTTTTTGCTTGTGTAATTTCAGTGCTACTTAGCAGACTGCAAACAGGAGTCACAGTTGAAGGAAAGAGTGAACAATTTAATTTCTGTAATTTTCATTAGCGGAAGTAGTTTTGTCACCTCAGGGCAATATTACTTAAGCGTGAGTAATGTGCATACGCAGTATACCTGCTTCTGTGGCAAAAGCTGTAAATGCAGCAATTTTGGCCTATAAACAGAGCTGTTCTGTGGTTTAAATCCATATGGTATGAAGGGAATGCAGAAATTATTACTCCATATTTATAATTTACTTTCATCAGACCTTCATATGCTTTTTTTGTTTCTTGCCTTGCACACTTTCTCACTGCTGAGCAGTGAGAAATCCAGCTTACCTGCTTAAGGAAAAAAGTGAAAAATTGTATTTCGGCAGCCTTCTGTACCACAAATACACTTAGCAGCAATGAGTGGATGTCAGCACTCTGGACCGTACTGAATAGAGAACTTCCACTAGCTATGTAACTGTCTCTATGGCACAAGGTGTAAGTACACTGATTTTAGAGACAGAATACAGGTGAGTCATGGTTCAAATCTATATAACATTTACTTTTATAAAGGGTGTCAGAATGTAATTTTAACAGCACATTAATTAGGAAGATAACACTGCATACAAATGGCTGTCATAAATATGGTTATTGCAAGAAATTTCCCATTACAGCTTTGATATATCAATTTTCTAAGTAGCACATCTCATTAATGATTTAGTTCTGACACACAACTGAATTTGTGTGTGATTGTTTAAGCTGGATAATTATAATAATGAATTAAAAATGCATTTGCATATCTATGATGGGCAGAATACGTAAGTTAAAATTATCTTCTCTCCTCACATAGGCCAACTCTGTGTTTAGGACAGTATGTGTAGTGATGTTTGCATGCATCACACCCATACCTGTATTAATCAGCTCATGAAAGTCTATCTATCTGACATACATTTACAAACAGTAATACTGCCTCTTTCATCAGAATACATTTCACAGGAGTTCCTAAAGTCACACACATACAGGGCTATCTGAAATATATCTCCATTCATACTGAATGCAATTTATCTGAAATGAGAGTTTTGTAGCACTGACAAATAATCACCTTCATTTAAATTATGCACTTATTTCTTCCTTTCGTTTGATTCCCACATTGGTCAACTAACTTTTTAGAGTGTGTAATTCCAGAAAGTTCTGTCATCCTATTTAACCTCCAAAACACCAAGGGTAATAATCAATGCCATTAAGGCTGCCAATATTGGCCATCTGAAAAACCATGAATAGATTGAGCATCACACACGGCAAATCTCATTGCCATATTTCACACCTTTATTGTTGTTTGATTAAATACCTGTTGCTTTGTTTACAAATGCCTATCTCTGCTTACCATCATACAAATGCAGTTGGGCATGGTTGTGCGTGTTTGTGCAGTAGCTGTTAAACATGAGATTGAAATTTGACTTAGAGTTGCTGCTTGACTTCTGCAGGCATGGCTGGTGTGAGAGATGATGGTGCTAAATTTAGAGCACAGGAATGGGGTGTTGAGTCCAGGATATTTGTGGCACTCCTTGTGTGGTGCTACAGCTGTAGGCTGCTGCTGGGGGACTATACTGGTTCTCAGTATAAGACTGAGGCTTGGACTAGAGTAGCCAAGGCTGTCTCCAGTGCAGCTGGCATCCTACACTTTGGAAAGAATTGTCATTACAACTATAGTGACCTGATAGGATAATGATTTTTGGACTGCTGACATCCATCAGTTGTGTAAGTATACTGACTCATCAGTATTAAATGCTATAAAATGCAGGGCACAGCCAAGACTGTTATTCAATGTGCTTTCATGTCTCTTCTTCTCTGTTGTACAGCTGCTGAAGACATTGCTTTGAATGAGAGATACACCAAGAGAGGTTAAATCACCTCAGAGAGGCACAGGGTATGCATGCATCAGGTCTTACTGTAAGCCTAACAACTATTGTAATTGCATGCAATATGTCAATACTGAAATAAATAGTTGTATCTCTGATATCATAGCGGTGTAACTGAATAATGGCACAACAGAGTAAGACCTTCCCATCATACCTGGATGTGGCAAAGGTGTACAGACTGGATAATCATAACTATTTATTTTCTGAAATTATATAGTCATGTGATATCCCATGGATTTAATTCCCTCTCTCTTTTCTCACCCCATCCCTTCTCACCAATTTTTTTTGGGGGGTGGATATTTTCTATGGCTTAAAAATATTCTGTTGTCATACATTCCTACTTACAAAAACTGACATGCAGCACAGAGAAGTTGACTGACCACTGTGGATCAACCCACCCTCCCTCCACAGGTGGCAGCACTGACACCCAGCACTTCAGGATCTCCAGTTGTCAGCACTGCATCCACAACCCCTGCCCTAACTGCCCCATCTGTATCAGGTAGTGGTACCCTCCAGGAGCAGTATTAGTGGAGGTGGTGATTTTGTCACCCTTCAAGAGCTGACAGGGCTAATGGGGAGTAAAATGGAAAGGGGCCTCAGTGACCAAATCAGCCATGTAGAAAAGGTGCTTTGACACATTGCCAAGTTGATGCCACTTTGAAAACTGACACAGGAAACTGAAACAGGCGACAGTGATGACAGTTATAAGGCTGAAGACCAGATTCTCACTGTTCTCAAGCTTGATGTGGGTGCACCTCTGATATACCCTATCTATCCCCTATCATGGTATCTCCCAACCTTTTATGTCCATCACCATCCTTGTCTGTCTCTTTTGTCCTGTATGTCTGGTCCTGCTTCACTTAACTTTTTCAACTGACCCTCACATTCCTAATAACCTTCCCAAACATTCCTCTCTCTTTGAATGTAAAAAAAAATTGGCACTTGTCCCTCAAAAAAATAACAACCCATACATAGCTGTCCACTTCAACTTTGTGTCTTCTTGACACACTTGATTTGGTACAATTGGCTGCACAGCATTACTCTGTTGTTGTCACCTAACCTTTGTGCGATGACATTCCAAAGTCAGGAAATTCTGGCTACACTTCTACATTTATGTTGTGAAGAAGTGGATAGCTATGGTTCTCTCCCACTACCTTCCTTCAAATTCCTCTATTCTTTCCCCTGTGTCTTCCCCTCTGCTTAAACCCCCATTTCACCACTTTCCTATCAACACCTTTTTCATATGTTTAGTCTGGTCAAAACATAACAACATAATACACATAGCCAGAAATGGCCCATTAGAAATCCTTCATCAGTGGCATCAAACACCAATGCCTAGTGATGGTGAATGGCTGTTCATGTCCAATGGCAAAACCTGGTCAGTTGTTGCCGTCACCCACAGTAGTCTGGGTCTCCTTGCACAAAGGTGCTTAAACATTCTGCACTATCAGAATATAGAATAAAGGCAAGTAAATGAAATCATTGGCAACAGTTACTCTCACAGTTCTTTGACTATTGGATGTAGCCAAGTGCAACATCCTATGTGGAGGTTTGACCATAGCATCAAGGTTTGATTCCAAATGTATATCACAGTATTTCTTACTGTGATTTTGCACTTCTATGATATTTTTCATGAGACATATCTTACTTTTTATTCAGTTAAGCATTTTCCAACACATCCATGACCACAAGGAAGATTTAGTAAACCACCCTTATTCTACTCATGTCTTCATCAGGTTTTGCCTGTCCTACAACTTCTTGATCCACAGAAACATCACTTATTGATACAAATCATGAGTGATGAATTATGAGGACAGACTATCAAGATGTACATTAATGACCCATAACACCACCTTTTTGTATGTGTCTGTATATCTGTCTCTATCTTCACCCACTTCTCTCTCACCTCTTTGTACTGTTGACTATTCCTTAGGCTGATGGATGTAAGTCATGTCATGGCATTTTCAGTCTCCATTTACTTTGCTGACGAATAAAACCTACATCTCCCATTGACTGAATAGGTTATAACTGTCCCTTCAAAGGTCTGATTTTGACACATGTGAAGTAGGATTTCCTTGATGGGGTCTAGAGATAATGATCAAGTCTGCAAACTTAATTTTTAACTTTGACAACAGTTCGAACCTAGCATTAGGTAAAACTTTTATTGCCTGTTTCTTCAAGTGTCTGTCCTGTAAATGAGTTGACTATGTATCTGTCTTATCCCCTTCTGTTTGATCAGTTGTTGTCCTCAGCATTTGCATGAGGTTTGGCAATGAACAACTGCAGTATGTGATGCTAAATAGCATTTCACATGCTATTGAAAAATGCGGTGAGTATTTACCTTACACCACACTCTACACCCAATTAACTTGTGATTTCCCTTGAAGCATGTCTCATCTGTAGTAGGCATAAAAGATTAATTCAATAGCTATTACTCATGCAATTGGCCATGCAACATATTTATAATAGTCATTCCTAGGTATTCTTAAAGTCATGATAAAAAGTTATGATAATATTCTGACTCTCTTTGTAAAATGTTCCAGATACTAAAGTTGAACCCTGTTTCAACTCTGCTTTTTCATTTAGTTTAATGAGCTTACACCTTGTGCCACAGAGAAAGTTAGATTGACATGCAGATTTTCTCCACTAAGTATTGTTCAGTGCTGATGGCCACTCATCACCGCTAAGCTTATCTCCACTATAGAAGGCAAACCAATTAAAGTTTTTCACTTTTTCCTTCAACACAGAACTCTGTTTGCTTGCAGTGTACCGTTGCACAAATGTGGAAGGCAAGCACAACACTTTATTTTTGAACTGAGCTTTGGAGGTAAGATGGAAAGGTACAATATAACATGCTAAGGATATGTATGCAACATCTCAAGATAAAAAAGATTATTTGTAATGTAATTGGAATCAAAACATTTTCTCTCTGATTTTTATTTGTGCAAATATTGTCAGGGAGCACCACTGAACACCACTAAACATTGGTACTTCACAGGCCCAGTTCAACACATCAAAGTATAATCACGAGTGTGCTAACACTTTACCAACATCTGTACAAATAAATTTCTCAGCATTACACTTTAGGAAGAAATTTGAAACAAAAATAAATATTTCTACTGGATTATATTACTTCATCGCATGTATTTATTTAATGTACTCGTGTGAAATGCAGTGAACTGTGTGCTTAACTGACCACTTTATTCTACACAGTTGGATCTGCACTGCAGCACTGACACTTACAAATGACATGCAACCACATACAGCCTTGACACACATCAATCATTGTCAGTCCAAATTGCCCATGCACATACCATTTCTAATATCAGCACCATTCATTAAGGTTTATGTCCCACCATTGTAACCTGATAATCCAAGAAGGATTCATTGTCCCAACTGTGTGTGCCTCATCTATGCAAAACAGTTAGGTAGATGTCACTCACAGTTCTGCAATATGCATTAATAACAGCACAGATGACATATGTCAGCAGTATGTATGTATTATTGATCATAGCATTGCACTTACTCAGTCATATCAACAAATATGAATTTGCACAAAAACATCAACATCACAATATCCTCTCTGACACAGAATGAGAAGTTAATCCTAACTACAATGCACTGTCACAGTTTAAAAGTCAGACTTCTACAGTGACATTTGCATTAAGTACTGTGTCCTCTAGATTGGGTCAGTAGATAAGTAGGGTATTCTACAGCAGTCACCGTTTGTGTTTGTGTGTAAGGAGTTGTATAAATATAACCTTAACTGCTACTGATCTGAATAAAGTGGTAGCCTGGAATTAATTTTACACTGTATGGTGAGTCCACATCAATGTCACACTCTTCTCACAACATCATCTTTTCTGCAAAACCACACTGATGTCATCCTCTATAAAGTGCAATCTCACATTACAAAAATCAGACTTCTGTGGTAGCACTTGTATTAAGTACTGTGTCCTCTAGATTGCATGGCTAGATAAGTAGGGGATTTTTAAGCTCACAGCAATCAGCTTGTGTGTGTGTATATGGAGTTGTATAGATATGAACTTAGCTACTGCTGGTCGCAATAAAGTAGTAGCCTGGAATTAATTTTACACTGCAGGGTGAGTCTACATCAGTGTCAGACCCTTTTCCCAACATCATCTTCTCTCCAACTCCACACTGATGTCATACTCTATAAAGTGCACCCTCACAGTAGGAAAGTCATAATTCTGTGGTGGCACTGGCATTAAGTACTGTGTTCTCTAGATTGTGTAAATATGTAGGTAGGAGGTTCTAATTTCACAGCAGTCAACTTGCATGTGTATAGAGTCATGTCAATATGACCTTAACTAGTAGCCCTGCAACACATTTACACTGCAGGGAGAGTCATCATTAATGTCAAACCCTTCTCCCAACATCACTGTCTCTGCAACACAATGCTGATGCCATTCTCTATGATGTGCAATCTCACACTATAGAAATCAGACTTTTGCAGTGGCACTTTTAAGTACTGTGTTCTCTAGATTGTATAACTACATAGGTAGGGTGTTCTAATTTCACACCAATACATTTGTCTGTGTGGTGGTAGATTCCTAGCATCACAAGAAGATTAAATGAACAACTGTGCTCCTTTGACTCCCACTCATGAGGAACATTTACATAATCAGATAGATCAACCCACATCCCCTTTTCACTCTGTCCACAAAAGCATACTGTCTGCAACACACTGATGAGGTCATCATTTCAATAATGTACTCACATCATTAAAGTCAAACCTCTCCTGTGGCATGTGTGCATAATACAATTGTGTGTAGATTGTGCCAGTTGGCAAGTACAGAGTTCAAATCCAGTATTGAGACTCTCATAACTGTGTGTGTGCATGCAAATGGATGCAGGAGTGCCTTCTACCTCTTAGTACTGACATTTACAATTCAGCAAAAACAAACAAGTCCAGCACTAAGGTTAACCTTGAATGGAGACAACTCTGATAATAAAAACAAAATGCAAACTCCAAAGATAAGGACACGCTGAACATTAAAAAGATTTAATAACTCACAATTTAATAACTCACAGAGCTTTCAGATTACAAAAATCCTTCATCAGTGTGTAACAACTGCATGAAAACATGACATTTTATGCTCTCAGAAACACATAACACAGCCCATAATTAACCAATAAAATAATTAACAATGAGTTACCTAGCAATTAATTAATGCTCTCTACAGAATACAAAATTGTATTTTTGTGACAGTATTCTGTAGAGAGCATTAATTAATTGCTAGGTAACTCATTGTTAATTATTTTATTGGTTAATTATGGGCTGTGTTATGTGTTTCTGAGAGCATAAAATGTCATGTTTTCATGTAGTTGTTACACACTGATGAAGGGTTTTTGTAACCTGAAAGCTCGGTGAGTTATTAAATTGTGAGTTATTAAATCCTTTTAATGTTCAACTTGTCCGTACCTTTGGTGTTTGCGTTTTGTTAACATTTACAATTCCACATAGCTGCATAAGTCATTTCTGCACACATAACTCCTTTGCATGACACAACTGATGTAATAATTTCTAAGATGCAGTGTGGCTCACATGCAGTCTGACATCTCCTGTGACAAATGCATGTAATACACTTGTGTGAAGATTGTTTCAGTACACAGGTACGGAGTTTGAATACAAGAATAAGTATCATCTGTGACTGTGTGTGTTTCTCACTTGCATTATGCAGAACAGGCTGTAAATACATATAAGATGAATATCTACACAGTGTACTTGTGCTGTGTGACCACTTTTTTGGGAACACATTGCAGTAATACACAGTGGTGATGTCATCCATTGAAATGTACAGTATCATAGCTGTCAAATAAGTCTGTATTTTTGCTTGTGTTTCAGCAAAACTTCATTAGGCTGTAATGTTAGTTATATAGTTCAAATCCCTACGTCACTGCTTACAGTCAGTGTACATGTTATTAACAGTGTTGGCACCCACGTGTGCTATGTTTAATGAGTACATATTGTTTCTTATTACAACAGTTTATTCTACATTTCCTTTGGAAAGGCTGCATTGAAGACTGATGTTGTCATTTGAACAGATTGTCATTCCATAACAGTTGTAGTGAAACACCTCCTCAGGACTGAGGACATGAGATGATATAATGTATGCTGTTGCCTAAGTAAGGTAGTAAAATATTTCTGATTTTGTGTTACTGAGGATCATCTGTCTGTGATGAATACAGGCTTGTTGCTTTGGACCACTACCTGGGTTTCATGATTTTTGGAAATTATTGTGACTGAGCTCATCAACAAAGTTTTAAGACCACTAGTTTTTTTGTTAATTTTTTTTTTCTCAACACTCATGGTGATGAGGTTGGAACTAGACAGATTCCTGTTATTGTTCATGTTTTATACCAATACAGGATTATATCCACATTGTACATGATTGCTGTTCTACCATCACAGTGGCATCAGCAAGGGACTACAAGTGTGGTTGGGTATACTTAGCATCAGGCAATGTTGTTTGACATAAAATAAGATATAGTCTAAGTAATTACAGGGACACATATTCCTTGACTCATACACATGATGTAATGCTTTCACATAACCACACATATGACAAATGGTGATGCATTTATACCATGGCACATTCACAGAGCCCACTATGGTATTGATGTTTTCAGCACTTAGGCAAGTGTTCCAAACCACCATGGAATGACTGCAAGCATTTGTGTCCTTTACTATTTTGCATGAAAGACATCCCCCAATTATACTTTGTACATATTTAATGGCAGAGACCTCCCTCACTGATGTTAACAGATAAAAATTATAAGCAAATAAAGTACAGCTGATTGAATGACTTCACATAGGTGAAGTTCAACAGCTATGATAACAGTTCAACTGTGGCAAATGGGGTTTCATTCTGTGAACATAGTGACATCACACAACAACCATTACATTACATCAGTCTTATCACTTGATATGATGCATGGACGTGTGAATGTAGCTTTGGATTTCATGGCAATAGACATTTGTTCTGCCAATGTCATGGTGAGAGTGTTACTTTGGCACATGCATTGAGTACTGTGGTGCGCACCTGTGTGCTCCAGTTCTTGGGTGGTATGTGTACAGACATACAGAGAAACCTTCCTTGATCATGGAACATTGATATAGGACTCATCACAATTGCATACACATAAGCATACTCATTCAATTACCATAAGTCTGACATGCAGATATGACATTCATTATCAGGGATCCTTTCTTAATTCACACACATTAATTTCATTTGTTTGTGACAATACCCATTGCTACCTCCTGTGGCAGATGCCAGTAATACCCAGTTCTGGGGAATACATTGCATCATAGTGTGGTTTGCATCTGTTCTTATCTGTCTGCACAATAACCGTGTCAGGCAGGAGTGCCTTACTCAAGGGTATTACATATGTCAGACTTTGCTGCTACATATGTATCACCATGCAGACCTACATATGGGATGCATAACTATTAGCTCCCAGTTTGCAGTCATCTGCAAACTTTGTTAGCCAGAGACACTTAGTGTTGGCCTGTACCTCAGAGAAGTAGATGCCAAACAAGAGCGGTCCCAGGACTGAACCCTGAGGTACTCCACTTGTCACTTGTCTGGAGCTGGATTTGGAGTTGGCTACTTTTACAGTGTGGGTTCTATGAGTAAGCCAGTTAGCAACACATTGGGTGACGTAGGGATTAATGCCCAGCTTAGTAAGTTTATCTATGATTCCAGAGTGGGGGATGGTGTCAAAAGCCTTGGCAAGGTCTAGATAGGTTGTGTAAACCACTTTACCCTTGTCCATGGCTCTGGAGACTGATTCAAAGAAGTCAATCAGGTTCAGGACAAGATTGGCCCTTCACAAACCCAAACTGGGTGGGGTCCAGTGTTTGAAGGTTGCCAATGTCTTTGTTTATAAGTTCCATGATAATATGCTCCATGGCCTTGCAGATGAGGCTTGTCAGACTGATGGGACTGTAGTTTCTGGGATCCAAGGTGGATCCCCCCTTGTGGAGTGGGATAACTGTAGCTCTGCACCACTCAGTGGGCAGGAAACCTGAGGTGAGGCTATGATTAAACATGACACTTAGGTGAGGTGCCAGTTATTATTGTAGTTCATTTAGTACACAGCCCGGGATGTCATCTGGTCCCATGGATGCTGTATTCTTAGCTTTGGAGAGTATGGTTTATACCTGTGTGGCCATTATTACCTGAATTTGGCAATCTTCCGATATTGAGATGGGCCATTTAGGGGGTGAGAGGGGGGTGAAGTTGGCACTGAATAGATCTGCCAGGATATTGGCAAAATCCTTGGGATCAGTATATTTAATGCCATTCTGTTTTAGCTCAGAGCAGATCTGAGCACTGACATTTAGATTCTTGACATAGTTATAGAATGCCTCATGGTTGTCTTTGGAATCTTTGGCAATTTTATTTTCGTAACTAGCTTTGGAGTATTTTATGAGGGATCTCAGTTTCTTACTGAGGCTGGTAAGGGAGTTTTTTGCATCCCGGGATTTTCCTCTTTTCTGCAACAGTTTCTTCCTTTTGTTGTAAAGTTTGTTTATGGCAGGGGACCACCAGATTGGCTTCCTTTTTTTGGATGACAGCATCTTGGTTCTATCTGGGATGGCACGATTCATGCATGAGTCGATGTGCTCGTACGGTGCCTTAGTGTAGGATTCAGCAGTTGAACTTTCAGTTCCTGTCTGCATGGGTGTCATGAAATTTGTCACTTCTGATGTGAGTAGCATGAAGCTGGCTTTGGAGAAGTTTTTTATGGAGGTTTCCTTACTGGGAGTGGGGGTGGGATGTGGATGTTAAGGGTGATTAGCTTATGCTCAGACCTGACTAACGAAAGGGTGACCATAGGTGTGGAGCATCGATTTCCCATGTTGGTAATGACCAGGTCTAGGATATTGGAGGCCCTGGTGTGACTATGGATTAGTTGATCCAGGGCGTTGGAATTTATGAATTCCAAGAACCGTTGGGCAAAGGTGTTGGTACACGAGTAGTTTTCCCAGTTAATGGCAGGGTAGTTAAAATCACCCAGTATTAGGGTGTTTGGTTCTATCTTAATATTTTCCAGTATGTTTAGAAAGATGTAGTGAGAATCTTGGGGCATGGTGGGGAACCTGTAGCAAGCTACAATTTGGATTGCAGTCTTACCTAGTGTTAGTTGCACCTGGAGAATTTCAGACGCATTGTGTTGGGCAGCTAGCTTGGTGGTGTGAATAGCCTTGGTGAATATTGACACTCCTCCACCTTTAGTGTTTCAGTCCTGGTTTGGTGGCCAAAAATTGTGGTAAGAGTTGTAGCCTGGTATTGCAGGGGTGCTCCTAGAGCCTTGAACCAGGTCTCAGTTACTGCACAGATATCAATGTTCTCCATTTTTAGGAGTGCCTTTAGAGAGTGCATTTTGAGGTTTAGACTTTTAGCATTGAGTAGCATTGCCTTCAGATTTTGCATGCTTGTACCTGTTACGGTGGTGGTTTTGTCCTTTGAACTTTGCCTAAAAAAGGCACTATAGGGGTGGCAAGAGCCTTAGCCAGTAACCTGAATCCCAGGGGGGACAGGTGCAGACCATCTCTGGCAAAGCATTGTGGTCTGTCGATCATGTCATCCCAGGCAGACAGATACAGGATCCCCTTTGAATGACACCAGAAGCTTAGCCAATTGTTGAAGTCAGTCATTTTGTCCTTATATTGTGGTATCATTCTGGGTGAAGGCAGGATGCTACTCAGGGCTAGGGTCATACCTGCCTGGGCCACATGATCCGAGAGCTCTTCCATGTCTCTTTTCATGTAGTCCAGGGAGGTATATCTCAAGTCATTCACTCCACCATGGACAATGACAAAGTCATATTTGTACTTGTTGTGGAGTGACTTGAGTGCATGTGTTATGTGGTGGATCCTGGCACCCAACAAGGCAGCTGACTGTAATTTTCTCCTTGTTCAACCTGGTGAGTAGGACACCAGTGTGCCAGACTATAAAGTCACCTATGACTAAAGTGTTAGGTATGTTGTCTTGCCTTAGGGGCTGTTGATGGGTGGCACACTGGTGTTGTGAGCTATGTAACACTTTGGTTGTGACTGGTGTTTGTTTGCGTTTTAGTTTCAGAGGTCCTTGTTGCTTGGGCAGGTTACAGTTAAGGGCCTCTGCATATGTGGATTTAGTGTTGCTATATGTGGGTATTGGTGGTGTGGGTTTAGAAGGGCTATGTGTTGCTTGAGGTGTAGTGTGGGTGTTAACCTTCTCCTCTTGACTGTCTAGCACAATCTTGGGTGGAGAGAGCTTTGCTTCCATTTTGGCTATGTAAGTGCATCTCTCACAGGTTGTAGTGTTGGGTGGTAGGAGGAGAGGGTTGTCTGTGTACATGAGGCAATTGCTGCATTGCCCCAGTATGCCCAGATTCACCAGGTGGACAGGAGAAATCACCGGAAGCTGACCCTTGGACATGCCTGGTTTGGTGCTTTTTTTTTTTTTTTTTGTAAAGTACAGGAGCTGTTTTCCCTTACCTTAGCAAGGTACTTTGCAATTATAGGCTGTTTAGTGCCTACGATTAATTTCTCCTTATTAACAAGGAGAGTTGAGTGCTTGTATCAGTTTAAGGATTCCTAGTGCTTTCCAGCAGGTATTAGAGCAAGTGCTAGTCACAGGGATGCTTAAAGGTAAGATGAAAAAAATGCACACTGCAGTGTGCACTAGAGAAGTTAGATGTGAAAGTAGGTAACTTAAGTTTTACCTGTTTAAAAAGTTAAGGTTTAGTGGAGAGTTACTATTTTTAAAACAGCAATATGGATTGAAAGGGGTGGTCACTTTTGTATTCTGGTACTATGGAATGCAGTAGGATGGCCAATAAATTTAAATAGTTGAAGGGGAGGGATTTCAGAAGTGATGATTTTGTGATTTCTCACACAAGCCAGAGAAAGCAGAGAGGAAATGAGATATATGGTCAGATTACAGAAACTGAATATTTTCCTTCCCCATTACATATTTCTGTGCTCATTGTCCTCAGTACACTTTTCCTATCTGGTAACCCATGTATTGTAGTTGCGTTGCTGTTTCCCCTCCTCTCTTACTTATTACTGTATTCATATGTTTGATTTATGTGCACAGTACACTCAGTACATTTTCCCTGCCTATGTACAGCTTGCATTATGTGCCTTATGTAGCTCTTTGTGCTGTCCACACAAGCACGTTTAACAGGTTTGCCCATAAGTAAGCTTGTTTGTTTACTGTGTGTGCTCATGCTGCTCACCACGTTTTCATGGCTATAAACACTGTTGCTGGCCATGAAAACTTGTCTGTATTTGTGTTAGCGTGATAAGCAGAATGCATACTCAATTAGTGCTGCTGCTCATCCCGCTAACACATAAACATTATGTAGGCTTCATGCAAAACCTATATGATTGTCCAAGAATTCCACAGATAAACTTCCTTATACGGAACCATTTATAGAATAACATCTCCAAATAGGTGAGGTACCCAGATTCTCAATTATACAACGCTATAAACCAACATATGAGATCCAAATTAAAAAATAATAATAAGTCCCTTACTAAAATAGTTTATCAGGGTTTTTAAACATATATCTTCTAAGTAATGATATCCTAGAACAATATCAAGATATCACCTCTAGTTCAAGAATAGTAGTCAGTCATGGTCTTTTCCAGACATTTAATCCAACTTTATAGTTAAGGAAGTCCATAAGATAAATTCAATCAAAAACTATATATATGTCTACTAGGCCCCTCTGTCCTGTACATTACTATATACAACTACGGGTCTATATTACTTCAGTGAAAGATGTATTCAGCGAATATGTCTTCATTGCTCACCAGCTGCCGAAATTAACTTCAGCGAACTGCGGAATTTTTCCCATGGTTCAGAAATACTAGCCCACCAAACTTACAGAACACAAAAAACACGAAATCAAATCCACCCAAGTAGGGGCTTTGCCCCCACACCCACCACACACACCCTAACTATATATACCCACTCTGAGATCACATTACACTGGGTAAAAGGGCAACATTGAGAGGATGACCAAGTGTTTCCAAACAGTGGGAAAAATTCCATGGTTAGCCAAAGTTACTTTTGGTGGCTGGTGAGAGATGAAGACATATTTGCTGAATGCATCCTTCGCTGAAGTAATATAGACCCACAATTACAAAAACTGCAATAAACATAAATCAGATGGAAAAGGAGCCCACGTATATCACCAGTGAGCTTACTTTAATATACTCATGTAGGTTTTGCTTCCCTTTATATCTTAAGAATCATATACCATAGCTGTAATAAGGACCATAGCAAATCAATCTCAACCTGCCTATAGAGTACCCATAGTCAAAACAGAATCAGGTCTCAGTTTAGAATTATGCTCCAGCTAGACCATAATTTCTTAGCTTGAAATCCTTTCTTTATGAAACCCAGTCCTAGCCTATCATAAAAAATGCAATTGAGGAAGCAGAAGAAAAGGGAAGCTGAGTACTTCTCCTAACAGTGTGACTAGGTCTGTCTTTATCAGCCAGCAGGACTTAGCCTGTCATATATAACTTTCTCAGGCTACTGGCCCCATCCTCTTACCCATAATACTGTGAAGATAATGACTTTTTTAGATTTTGGTTAGGCAGCTTTGAGGCGGAATAATACTAGAGAACTGTAAACAATGTACCAACCAACAACAGCAATACAACTAGACACGTGTGCACATTCCTGACCCTGTCATGACTGAGGCAGGGGGAAAGAAGGTGGGTATATGGATAAAGATGGAACTATCCATACAGCTCTAAGAGTATGATAAGTACATCACTGCATCTGGTATGGGGAACTCCATCTTCATCAATCTGCAGGACACCATCCCAAGCTCATCCTCATGTGCAGATCCACACAGAAGTGTGCAGGGCACCATCCCAAGCTCATCCTCATGTGCAGATCAGTGTACCCCGAATGACTGTGGCTCCAGAGGATGATGATGATAACCTAAAGATTACTTGAAGCTTGCAGTGTCTTGCAAGAGTCTATAGTGATGCTCACATAACTGCTGCACAAATGTTACACAAAATTACATTTCTGGAAAAAAACGTTTGGGTGGTAATTACTGCTAATGTTGAATGGGCTATATATGTTCAGAAAGTAAAGATTTTTGATAAACTTTATGCAGTCAGAAAGTGATTTTGACAATGTCAGCTTGGAAACCTTTGAGCTCAGTTTCTTGTTGGTGACAGATACCAAAGGCTAAGAATGTTTTCTGTTGGATCTAGTTGTGTCCAAATAAATTAGAGTATCCCTTGAACATACATAAAATATAGTAGATATCCTTCTCAGAGTAATTTGGGAAGAAAACAGGCAGATTAAGCTGTCAGGCTAGGAATGATTTCAGTAGCTGCCTTGGGCAAGAAATGAGTTTGTTCTCATGTACACTATGTATTTATAAAAGATCAAATAAGAAGGGTTGACACATATTGCTGTAACTCATAGATTCTTCTGTTGAGGGGGTGATATCTCCAAGATACAAGCTTCAGAACTGCTGGTTGAAACAGTGGAAGACAAAAATATGATACTTCCAAAACAAACCACTACCAGCTGAATGTAATGAACAGTTTATTTCTCCCATATGCCTTAACAAAATCCTTTAAAGGGAGTAAATTAGTGAAAACATCACATTCACTCCCTTATAATATATTTTATAACCAATGAAATTCATCTGTTAAATTAATCATTTGATTTTTTTAAAGAAACAGAGCATAAACAATATATTAACAACATTCAACACACTTTCAAAAAGGGGAAAGAAAAACCCATTAAATCTTTTCAAAACAAACTAGACCAGTCAATGTACACATTTAAACCTTTAAGTTGCAATGCATTATGTATCAAGATTAACCATATGTATCAAGATTAAACATGTTTCAAGTTTATTTAAAATATTACACATTTCCCCTCTTAATGCTACACTTGCCATAATACCAGAAAGTGAATACTTTGCACCCTTCCCCATTTACTTCCTTGTCACGAAATGGTACACTACTAGCTAGAAAATGTGTTTTCAGTTCAATAATGTGTTCTTGTATCCAATATTTTATTTTTCACTTACTTTGCTACTTTACCACTTCATTTATTTCCGTATTTTTAAATTAAAAATAAACTAATTAAACTTCAGTTTTTTTATTTGTACCACCACAATCACAGTTAATCCCTCAAATTGCCAAAGTACTCAGACGAGTAAATGTTTTAAAAAGCCTATGTTCTTTCCCATTTATTTTAATTATTTTAGTTTTAAAACCAACTTATACACATTACATTTTCCACAGGGGAACATCCCAGAAGTAAAAGAATATACTCTTACCCTGCTTGGTGTCATTTTAAACAATAACTGTTCACCAATATTCAGTGGCCTTCTATATAAAAACCATTAAAATAAATTAGAAGGAAAAACATTTTCTGGTTACTAGCGCAATACTTCATGACAAAAAAGGGGATGGTGGAAAGTACCTGCTTTGTGGTATTAGGGCAATTGCAAGCATTAAGAGGTGAAATAAGTGTGGTGTTTTAAATAAACTTGAAAGATATTCAGGTTTGAAATATAATACATTACAACTTAACTGTTTAAATATGGGCTTAATGGAGTTAGTGGATTTTTTCTTTCCCCTCTTTTGAAAGTGTGCTGAATGTTACAGATATAATTGTAGTGTAGTGAGTGCTGTGATTACACTCCAAAAAACAGCTAAATTACATCGAGGTTCAACACTGATATAGTGCAAGACCCAATCTTAACAACTCTTAGAGGGGTGCTTTAACAATTGTTAAGCATCCCTTACATGCTGTTAACTTCAAATCTGCACTAAAAGCAGACAGGTCTGATCAGAAAACAACAGCAGCAGAGCACAAAATGGCATTGTTTCAACTCTCATTTCTGCCTGCTGCCTGCTAAAGTATACCCACTATTTTGATAAAAATTGCTTCCCTTACACAGGGAATATGTAAGGATGTCTTCTTTACTGATTTTCAGTGCTGGCATAACTCATCATGCTGTTTTTTTAATCTTACTTTTTAATGATTTGTAGTACATGCAGAGATAAATCTCCATCCTCTTCAAATAATTATGATCGGATCTCTAATTGTAGCAAAGTATTATGTTTTCTCAACATGGATGCGAAGCTTCACCTCTTAAGCTTTGCTCTGGAGGTAAATTTCTTGGCATCCATGTTTTGAATACATAACATATATGTTACGAATGGCGACCCAGTCATAATCCTCTATATTATGCTTGGTTTCTTAAAAAAAATCAATGGATTAATTAAATGGACAAATTTCATTGTATAGAAAATATATTATGATGGGGTGAATGTGATGTTTTCACCGGTTTACTCTCTTTAAAGGCTTTTACTGAAGAGTTAAGGAGAAATAAGCTGTTCAGTATATCTCCTTGTAGTCCAGCTGGCACTGTTTTTTCAAAGAATGAAAGCATTAACTTCTCTAACACAACGTAAAGGTCCTGTGAGAAAACAGGATCATTAAGTGGATTTTGTAAAAGACAATTCTGGCAGTTTAGATAACAGGGTTAAGGCTGCAAAGATGTTAACAAGCTTCAGTCTGCAGACCTAGGTTCAGGATCCAGAAATTCCACTTGCAAATTGTGAGACTCTGAGCAAGTTACTAAACCAAACAGTGCGTATGTGTTGCCTTTCAAACAGAAAGCTTGTAATCAGCATGCTTACCTGGTTAACAAATAAAGGAGGTGCTTTTGAGGAGTGTTTTATAAACCTTTAACAAAGCCAGGGACAAAGAAATATCTACTTGATGAAAAC
The DNA here is from genome assembly GCF_019279795.1 of Protopterus annectens. Taxonomy (NCBI): domain Eukaryota; kingdom Metazoa; phylum Chordata; order Ceratodontiformes; family Protopteridae; genus Protopterus; species Protopterus annectens. Next base: position 1,860,230,935 of record NC_056728.1, on the reverse strand, counting down.
TAGAATTTGTTGCAGTATGAGCTTTAATGGAGGCATAACATAATCCAGAAACAACCATCTGAGATAAGTAATTAAGAATAGCAGGAACATGGACACCAAATGGTTCCAAGCCCCTGTCTGCAACCCAGATGGGAAAAACATGTGCATTTTCTTTTATAAGTTTTGTGCTGTTGGGTCATTGGGCAGAAGTCAAAATCTGGATCTAAGGTAAAAATGGTCCCTGGCCATTACTGCTATTGGAGTAACCGTGTGGTTAGATATATAGAGTGAAGGCACAAGTCAAGGCTTGCCAGAAGGGTGAGACAGGAGGATTCCAAAGACCCAGAGATATAGAGGCTTCTCCAGTAGGTGAGGCCAAAGCAAGCTGAGCCAAATCTGTTAGGACCCAAATGGAGTTTTGAGAATGGCATATTTTTTAGCTTGGCAGTCTAAAGAAACTTATGGGTGGAGGAAAATGGGGAGAAGGATGCAGGTGACCTGGAGGTTATTTCTGAATGAGTGCATCTTGGAGGCATCATTTCAAGGTAGAAATAATGGACAAATACTTGCAGAATATGTGTGTTGGTAGGAATATAAACAAGTCACAGTGAAGCTTCTCCCAGCAACAGAAAAACTTCCATGCTGTAGACAGACTGACTGACTGACTAAGTGACCACTCATTTGGCTTCAGACATCAGCACCTGAGCCAATCCACTACAGATTTGGCTATTTCTAGGATAAGACTTGCTACACAAAGGCAATTCATAGACAAACTACATTCCCTTTCTTGCATGACTTTATGGCAGAGGGGGTAAAAGTACCAAACCAGTCATGTTGACAGTGTGGATAGCTATGACATCTAGTAAAAGAGACTCCTGCAATGTTTGCAGTTGAGGACTGCCCTCACTTTTAGAACATTTATATGCTGACTGACCTTCACCTATGACCATATGCTTGGAACTATCTTCCATTGAAAAAAATACTACACTGTAACAATCATATTTGGGGTGGGGATTAGGAATGGGTTTGCCAGAGAAAGGGTGGATTTGTATATTTAGCAGCTCAAGTAATACCTGCAGCTTTTGGAAATTCTGTCTGGAAATGTTAAGGGTTTTAAAAGTTGATATCACTCCATTTTCAGGGTGCACTGTAACATTTTCATATGGAATTTATCATTGGAAACCACATATATACATATATTGTGACCACCATCAGACCTAATGTCCCAGGACTCAGGGACACTAGAACTAATTATTAATCAAGTTCACAATGTTCCAGAGGAGCAAAAATCCTGTTTAAGGCTAGAAAGGCCTCTGATGAATATGAGTGCCTGAGTGGACATCAACTATGACTGTACAGTGTTCACAATGATTCTCAAGTACTAGAATAACATTAGCATAGACTTTAGGGCTGCCACTAGTTTCCACTGAGACTGCTAAGCGTCATTTGTTAAAGTATGGAAAACATCTTGTACCCTCTTGTTCACTATAACAATGGGCACACATGTAGTTGACACCCTGGGGGATGTGGTTATCCCAAATGTAAGCATCCAAAATTGCTAGTCATTGGCTCATAACAGGAGTGAAGGAGCTTCCTGGAATCCTTGTTGATCTTGATGTATAGGTGGGCATCCTGGATGTCAACAGAGCACATCCAGTCTCCTCCAGACAGACAAAGAAGGAGAAACTGTACAGTGATGCAAAATAACTCCTTTATGATGGACTGGTTTAGGCCATGGAATCAAATATTTATGTCCTTTTTTTCTTGAACTCAGAAGAATCTTGAGTAGTTTCCAAGCCCTTTCTGATCTGGTGGAAGGTATGAAATGACTTTCTTTTGAAGAATGTTTTACATTTCTTTTTTGTTTACACTTTTCCAATGGGGAGGGATGTCTAGAATGGTTAAAGATAATACAGTTAAAGGGGTGAGGAAAGGAATAGCTCTGGATACAACTGTTCTTACACACTTCTCCTATGTGATGGCCATCCATGTAGACAAGTGGAGAAATAGAAAACTCTTGACTGCCTCCAGAGTGGAACAGTCAGGCAAGGTCTCGATTAGATTGCTGACCCCCAAAATACAAACTGCAATATCCCAGGTTATTTTGCATTGTTACCACCACTGAGAAGGCATCCCTTTTGGAAACTGCAATGACTGTGATCCTGCCTCTCAGAGTCTCAGTTATTGCATTTTCATTGTTTGCAACCAAATCAAAGCTGATGTGGACTTTGCTACATCCTAAAGAACAACCACTGAGAATATTCAAAGTTAATTCCAACAGTAGTAAGTATTTCACCATCTTGTTCATGTTTCTGCAACTCTGCCTTAACACGATGCGGTTTAGTTTGGTTGGATGCTCAGGAAGATATTCAATGAATAATGATAATAGTGGTGGACCCAAAGCAGAGCCTGAGGGGACAGCATCGAGAGTATCAAGAGAATAGATTTTGTACAACTTTTAAAGGTTCTAGCCCTTTTAAAAACTGTTATCAGAGAGTGTGCTTTCTGCAGAATAGGCCCTGTCAGATAATTTTGGAACCATGTAACAGTAATCCTCTCCAAAGATGATTTTTTTCAGCTAAGTCAAAAGTAGGCTGTGGTTTATTGTTTGGAATGCCCTAGTCATGTCTACAAAATATCCCAGTTGTTATTAAGCCATTATTGGTGTTACTTCAGATGACATCACTAGTAGACATTATTGCATTAGGAGTACTAAAGGCATTCCTAAAACCACATTGCTTATCAGATAGTGGACCCGCTATTTAAAGGCTTCAAAAGTTACTTGTATAGGCTTTTCTCAAACATTTTTGCAAGTGGGCAAAGAGTGCATATTAGTTTAAATGCATCAGAGTTGTGGGAGAAGCTCTTTAAGGGAGATGAATAATAATAGAATGCTGAAGTTTTGTAAATGCCTACTACATCTTTTTAGAAATCTAAGCCCATCAAAATACTTCTTTGAAAACTGAAGGACTGAGAGCACAAAGGACAAAACTTGTACCAAGAGTTTCTTTACTTTAATATCTGATACTGAGGAAACATTATCAACTTTGGGACAAAGAAGGGGGTGGGCACTATCATGAACCCCAGTTATAGAGGCTTTGTGTGATGTCCCCACTCTGGGCCACTAATCAAGAAGCCTGAATCCTCACCACTGACACTGGATAGGGATGTTCACCTGGAATACAAATGGATACACTCAGTATTTCCAGATGCAGACCTCTCTGCATCAAGCACGATTTCCCTTAAGAGCACACAGGGAACACACTTTGCCTGGGGTCTGCATTTGTCTATATCTGTCTCACCCCAGGTCCCCAATGTGGCTCCCCACTGGCACTGTGAAACCAGTGCTTCATGTCCCTGCACCAAGTAGTTGACACACACGCTCTTTGAGATTCAATTTACACACATACACACACACATGGGAAAGGCTGACACATATTTACTAGCTATGCCACCTTCTGCCCAGACTAGAAGGTACTTTTACAGCCACCAGTCAGTTACTATAAGGCTCTTAAAAGGGTATCCAGTTATACTGAGTGAAGTTAATATTAACACAAATGGTGATGTTGACCAAACAGCCAGGCTTCAGGAGTGGCTACAGTCATCACCAAATAAATATTTTTCTAAAAGAACCAGCCACAATGAGAAGTTTAAATATATTTAATAATAAATAATAAAAGAACAGGAAAATACTAAATATCTATTTACAGCAAACACCAGAGTTTTAGCACAGGAAAATATTAAAAATAACACAGCTGGAAAGATTCACGCAGTTACAGAAAAACAATACTTAACTGTTCATGCTATATTTTCCTAACTGATCTAGAGAATTACTGATCTTACTGAATAGAGCAAGGCAAGATAGTTATCAGCTCATCCAAGACAGAATACAAAATACTGAGAGTAATCTCCTACTATTATCTAAATATTATTTCTGGCTTACAGAATGGCATCACACACATCTGGTCATCTGACTGTGTTTCCCACACTATACCATCACTAGAATCTGCCAGGCTTTAGCACCTACATGTCAATAATACATAACCAAGAGCATCTGGAACCCATAAAACAATAAAGCCATTCCACTCTTCCTACAAGAGCTACAAACTATTCTCTAGTACAGACATTGCACCTCTGGCTCCCTTCAAAACTGTGGGATAACATCTTTATGGCTTAACCCATAAAGTAATTTAATTTCAAGAGTATTTTTTCAAAGTCAGGTGGATTAACCTTTTCTCTTCCAGAATATGCTGTTACCATGTATACATTTAAACAGTTACAATAATGTATGTGCATTTCTTTTCCACTGCCCTACTTCTCCTGGCATGGCTGGCAATACCTCCTATTGTTACACCTTACAAACCCCAACTAAATAGCTGAGGAGGAAGACATGTCAGTGCCTGGGAAAGCATATTGGGAAGGGGTATGTGTCTAGATGATGCTGTTTTTTTCTGGATTCTTTCTGAACAACATGTAACTCGAAGACAGTTGAAGGTGTAAACTTTGAGAGAGCTGACCAAAATCAGACTTAGATGTGGGTGCTTCTACAGGTGAAGAAGCAGTAGAAATTTTCATCATTTCCAAAAGCCAGTCTTTCATTTCTGTTTCTTATGATGGAAAATTTAAAGGCAACACAAATCTTATAACATACCTTAACCCTACCTAAACAAACTGCACACAAGGTCTGCTTATTATGGGGGGACTTTACTCATACATCTGCACTATTTAAATTCCTTCAATTTTTTCTTCTCTATGACAACACCAAAAAAAGATGAAATACATTAAAGACTGCTAAAACTGTAACTAAGGACTGTTTTAAAACAACAAAGGAATGAATAATGCTCATCTCTTCACTATCCATATCTACGATTCTCCACGTCTACCTACACCTCTACTACATATACTTATAGAAACAGCTATAGAAAAATCTCACCAGTGAAACCCATTAGAGTCACCATACATGAAGTACTAAAATAAACTCTCAGAATATCAAGGTTTTGCAGGAGGCAGTAGCAGGGAAAAGATCATGGGTGAAAGTAGCAGTCCTTCCTCCGCAACTGCAGAGATCGTATTACAAAGGGAAGAAATAGTGGTGTCAACAACACAAATACAGACATTAGACAGCAATCTACATGATGAGAAAACTGTTTTTAATAGTAGTGAAGTTTTTAAAATAATTAATCGAATTAGGATTTTATGCAAAGGTTTCCCCTTCATACCAGCAAGTAGAAGCATTGTGGTAGACACTACAAATTATCTGATGGATTGTGTTCGCCAACCGAACTTGGCTATTTTGATTCAAGGTAATCTGGCTCTATATACATTTTTACTTGTCCCAGTAAAACTTAGTAATTACAATCCTCTACTTCAGTTGGAAATGGCAGCCAATTTGGAAATATGTGAAAGACAGATAAGACATTTGCTTTCCAGTAAAGTAAGGGACATGAAATATTTAAATTTTTCCAAAAAGGGAACTTGAAGATTTACAAAGTATAAGAACAAGAAATGATATCAAAACTTTAGAAGCTGATAAAGGTGGTGCCTTAGTGATACTGAAAAAACTGAATTATGATAAGAAAATGTTAGAAATGCTAAATAATGATAAAGAATATGAAATGGTAACAGTGAGAAATGTTAAAAAAGCTTATAGACAAATTGATGCATTCATTTATGAATGATTTAACAGATTATAGAACTTCAGAAATAATGCGTAATGCCAATATTTCATATACTTTTGGTTTGCCCAAAGATCATAAGAACCTATTAAATCCACCATTACAAACAATAGTTGCTAGCAATAGTTTGAAGACTAAGGCTATGGATATTTTTTTGAAAAACAAATTAAAGATGTACCCCGGATTCATGAAGCTTGCGCCAGGCGCAGGCGTAGCATAGGCGGAATAACGCCAAATATGGCCGTCGAGCGATTCAGGTACGATCCAATTCCACATGCACTACCGGCGTACGCCAGAACTGCGCAGCCCTTGGCATAGGTATGTTAATCACCCCATGCGCAGTGTCGCACCATGCAAATGAAGGCAGATAGCAATTCATGAAGTAGTGCAGGTGTAGCGTAAGCCCATGGAAATGTAAACCAAAAAACACGGTTTACATTTTCCCAAACAGAACATCGGAGCTATGGAAGTGGACCAGACTCATGTATTACAAAGTTAACATATGCCAATGGCTAAATACACAGCCAATGGCATAAAAAAAGATGCACAACACCTAAAAAACAACATTTAATGTCATGTCCACTGTAACACACAGTACAACCGCAGGGCATGTGTGCGCAAACAGGAACATAAAGAAATTATATAAAAATGTCATAAAATCTCAATGTAATACAACTCAGGTTTACACCATAATACGCAATGGTAGGCATGGAACACCACAACCAAGGTGTAAGGGTTGCTAAGGGCCTGCGACAGTGTTCGGCACGGTAACTATGAATTAGTAGTCTATGCCATGCAAATGAGGCAGGTAATTCTGAATCGCAAACGTCCCACTGGATGAAGGTTGTACCATACGGCGCAGCACTATAACACTGAGGAGTGGTTCAGAGGAGATACATGACATCAGCAGAGGGGTGTGCCACCATAGCAGTAATCACATTGGAGCAATGCAAATCTGACCTGGCCATTGCTAAGCAAAGCTGCAGGACAGGGGTGGGGAGGAAGGTATAGAATCGTTTAGCTGAGAGCACACATGGTGCCCGAAAGCGCATGTGTACAGGGATGAAAATGTGCCCGAAACCCGGTAAGCAGATGCACGCACCGCGAACAATAGCACAAACAGGAAGGTCAGGGGAAGAAAAGAAGGAAATGCTGAAGTAGGGTAATTGGAGTACTAATGAGCAATTAACACCAATCACCTCACAGCGGCCAATCGACGGCAGCTGACAAGTCTGCTCGCAGAAACCAGTAAAACAGGATAGGGGAGGCATTGGAATGCAAAGAAAGGAGGGGAGGCATTGGATTGCAAAGATAGGAGATCTGTCATAGCAGAGCAAAGCAAACCGACAGTAGACTGGCAATAGCACACATTATGCAAGATAAGCCAGGTCTAGGAAAGTACAAATGAAAGCAGGCTGCTGCATGCATGCCAGAAAATGGTAGGTGGAATGTACAGAAATGTAAAGGGAAGGTCAAGAGGTAATCCACGGCAGCCAAATGTAATTCAACACCAAAGGCACCACAATAGTAGTTCCTGTAGTAAAACACATAAGATAACCTGTAGCTACGATCGTACATACACACCCTATGACATAATCGATGTTCACAGCATAATAGTATAAAGTGTGAAAGCACACTACACACACCTGTGTATTCCCAAACACTGCACTATAGGTGTAAACACATGGGGAACTTTTAAAAATGTACATGTTGGGAGCTGTCATAGCTGTGATTCATCAGCAGGTGTTAGAGACTGACTGTGTTGTGGAGGATGATGCCGACAACCACTGCAGGCCCCAGAGGAGGAGAAGAGTGTTCAGACCAAGGGTAACCTACCAGGGGCTACATGATCTGGAGATAGTAGAGCGTTACAGGGTGGACAGGGACATCTTACAGCAAATAGTGGAGCTGTGCCGGCCATGCCTGAGAACCAGAAACAACAGAGGGGAACCCATCTCAGTGGACATGAAGGTATGTGTAAGCTTGCGAATATTAGCCACAGGTACCTTTCACAGGCCAACTGGAGATATAATGGGGATCTCACAGGTCAGTACTACACCAGTTCCTGGATGCCATGTTACCACATGCCAATGAGCATATATACTTCCCCCGAACTCAGGAGGAGTTGGCCAGCAATATGCATCACTTCCACCATGAGGCACACTACCCGGAGGTACTGGGTGCGATAGACTGCACGCACATACAAATCAAGTCACCACTCATTGAGCATGGTAGGGGCTACATAAACCACAAGAGATTCCACTCCGTCAACTGCCAGGTCGTGTGCAATGCCCAGGGCATTATCATGGATGTGTGGGCTGGCAGCCCTGGAAGCTACCATGACTCCCATATCTGGCATGCCTCACAGCTGTATCAGGTATTTGTCAGGGGGGACATCCCACATGGCCACCTTGTGGGGAATGCTGGCTATGCACTGGAGCCGTGGATGATGACTCCCATCAGAAATGCACACACACACATGCAAGAACACCATAATCAGGCACACGCACAAACCAGAATCATCATAGAGCATGTGTTCAGGATGCTGAAATCACAGTTCTGGTGCTTGGACACATCTGGTGGAGCCTTGCAGTACTCTCTAGGCACGTGTGCCCACATCTTCATAGTATGTGCCATGCTACATAATATGATCCTGTGGAAACAGCTGCAGCAGGGACAAAATGGTGAAGGCCCTCATAGCCCACCGCAATTGCCAAGGCCATCACAGGCACAGAGGGATTCAGACCAAGAACACACTGTGCCAGCCCCAGTAGGCAGACGGAGGCATGCCCAATATGCCTACACCTTGGGAAAGAGGGAACGTATATCACATTCTCTGACAGTGTAGGCCCTTATGGACTGACACACCTCTCCACCTGCACACACAGTAAAATGGATGGCACACAAACACAACCACCTGTAAATTGTAATGTATAGGTGGCCCACTGTGTGAATCCTACATAGGCAGCCCTCAAACATTGTACACACAACAGCTATTGGAACACGGAATGTCAACACCTGAACAGTACATGCCCCTATCAGCATATGGTGGTGCTGTGTGTATAGGTTCCCAGGTACATCGGTAGGTACACGGCCGATTGTCAGAGGCCATACAGCAAATGGGGCAAACAGTGTCCACTGTCACCACAACATTGAGTAACCAACTGTCGCTTAGTGGAGCAGAGGCAATTGCAGGAGCACGTGTGTAAGCACTGTTCTGCACACACTCGGCACGGAGTCCCTGCTGCGTTAATGAGGGGCTCCACATGATATAATCATGGATATTGTGTCAAGGCATAGGTTGTACCCATGACAGGTATTCGTAACCCCAGCATGCCCCACTTACGGTCGTTTGAAGGTGTAGCACAGTATCGTGTGTGGTTCACTGTGATGTACATTCCCAATGCCGGAGCACATCCAGTAAACATCACATGGACATACCATTAACAGAACTCATCAATATGTAAACTAACGGAGTTACCCATGTGAGTGCAGTATGGAGTAACAGCCGTAGTATACTCCACGTACAAAACGACATAACAAGTGTACAAATCACAGATGTCCATGTGTTAAATGCAGTGACCGCCGTGCATGTTCCTGGTCCCACGTCCTGCAAGGGATGTAACGTAATCCTGAAGGCATGAGTAATGCATGTCGGATGCAGGTCATTAGATCAAGTTTAGCACACGTTAGTGGGAATATGCGTTGTCCACTGCTGGTAAGCGATGTTTAAATATGACTATACGGATATGTGCGAAACAGGGATAAGCTGCTCCGAATATCGCGCAGATCACGGTCAATGATGTCCAGAACAGGTGAAATCAGCATTATTCACCCCTGTACTAATAACGCCTGCTCTGAAGGGTAAAATGACCACTGCCAGGAGTAGAACACGCAATCATGTATAGAATCACCTAACACTATTGCTAGCCAAGATGTACCTATGGCAGGGTTGCCACCTCTCCAAATGACCAATATGGGACATACGTCAGATGTCTGCAGGCCGACACATACACCCGGCCAGTATAAAAATCAGAACTTCACTGTTTTGCCTAGATAAAAGCTTATTCTTGTAATGTCTACTTACTTATTCTGTTTCTATAACATATAGGTGGTTCAGATACAGAATAACTGTTTTATGCAACAATTACATAAACTATAGGAAATAAGTATGTCCTAAAATCTCAGGACATTTGCCATGTTTACAAATAGTTTGCAGGACACAACTGCCCAAAGAGGGACTGTCCCTCGCAAAGTGGGACAGCTGGTAACCCTAACCTATGGCAGGTGTGTAATGTGACAGGTACAGACACAAACATGCGGAGTCCAGGAAACAGTATACACCGACAAGTACACAATGAAAGGTGTAGCTTGCCTGTCACTTTCCCTGTCAGATATATATATATATATATATATATATATATATATATATATATGTACACATATATACATATATATAATACAGATAGAAAGGGCGATAGAGTGATATATGTTGATATATATGGATTCAACGATATCTGCAAATATATATAGATAGGTCAACGACATTCATAACACCTTGGAGGTAAAGATAAATAGGATACCGCCAACTATGGAATGTGTAACATACCAACACGCGTAACCACGAGGCTGAAAGACCGAAAGAACACAGTACCGGAACAGTACAACCGCGAGTAATAGTATGATGATATAAAGGGACATGTAGTTACCGCTGCTGGTTTTGCGGTCCACATAGGTACTGTGTTCAACTGTGTTTGTGAGTGCCGTAGTCTGTGTATGTGTGTGTTGAGGGTGCCGTGTGCGTCTCTGTGTGACTGTAATGTGTGTGTGCGTGTGTCCGCATCGTGTGTCTGTTAGTGCCAACTCGGAGGTAGATCATTACAAGAGGTGTGGGTATAGCTAGCCGTAGGCATACGGTTACCACCTGTCCCACATTAGGAGGGACAGCCCCTGCCTGGGCAGGTGTGTCCTGACATAAAACATTACAAAGGGCAAATGTCCGAGATTGTAGGACATTAATATGTCCCATATATTATGTAATAGTTGCATTAAATAGTTATGCCTGTATGTAAGAAACGTAAATGTTACATGCAATATGATAAGTAGCCAAAGTCCCACAACAATAGGTATGTATTGAGGATAAAAGTATGTGCTATCCTGTGTACTGACCGTGGCTATGTGTTGGCCTGTAAACACTGCTGTGTGTCCCACAAGTGTCCAACAATGGCCATATGAAAAGGTGGCAACCCATGGCAAAGAGGTTCTGTTACCAACACAACCGCAATGACTGCAAATATCTGGGACAGAAATACATGGGATAGCTGTCATTTAGACATATCCCTTTACATATCGCTGCAATTCCGGAGGTATGGAAGTATCAACCTCACCTGCATACTATATAGAAACCAATTAACAACAGCCCAATGTAAAATCCCGTAACAGAAGTCTACTAACTGATAGCTCTTCAATTAGGGACGGAGCCCACACATATATATGGAATATGTAGAAATGCAAGCCCCACAAACCTGTATATGCTACGTACACCCACCGACATCCCCCACACTAGAAACTATAGCAATACAGACTGTAATAACACCACAAACATCCAGTCAGTCAATTACATCTGCAGAACCATCAACATACCTTGTGAGAGACACAATTAAAAGCGTCATGCAAAATTGTAGCCGTTGTATAATGGAACAAACGGCGATGTTACAGGTTTTGTTTGCAATAGTCCGTTATCAGACAGTTGGGATGACAGGTACACCCACATGTTGAACCACATACTCAAGCTGTCACACACATTCCACAGGGGACATGAATCCAAAGTATACTTGTCTCTATACATAGCAGTTGCAATTACACACAACAAAACACAATACAGGCCGTCTCCCCGAAGTTAGGGCAAATGGGCAACGCCCAATTGGAGAATTCAATTATACCCCACTGTTGCCACGTAATTGGCAAATGGATTAGCTGCACAGCAGATGTGCAAGTAATTAGTCACTCAGGAACACCAATTGGCAGCAGGAAACCACATGTTACAGGTATCGACGTATATAAGGATGACTTGCCAGACATTCAAACCATATGCTCATACCATATACCTGTTTAAGCAGTGTGAGAGAGATAGAGATGAAAGTCGGGAACGATAGCAAGGTATGTGGAACATTCGGTATGTAAGTTTATGTATAGCATGTTTTGTATTAATAATTTACTGTATGTATAGCCTGGTTTGCATTAATTAAAAGTGTCCGCAATGCATAAAGTTGGAAAAGGTAATTATGTAGTGATGTCTTGCTGAGCATACTAATGCTTGTAGAAACTGTGTGTCCAGCAGTGGGCCAGAAGGTACACATCACAGACACCGCAAGGGATGCTACATGAGGGCTTTAAACAGAACAATTCCATACAACTCGCCGTCAGTGGTAGGGTATGTCCAACAAGTACGTGCCATAGCAGGGGATAGTATATGTTGATATACTGTCACAGTAGGCATGTGTATGGGCATATAACAACAATGACATGTCTAAGGTGGTCCCGCTGTGCAAGTATGGTTTGCATTATGGGATACTATGTAAAATATGTGTAATGTATAGTATTGTAGGTAGATATGTCAGATATTCTACACAGCATAACAGGCATATCATGCATACCAAAGGTATCATCTATTGGCATGTACAATAACAGGATACATATGGCTTGTAGGCACGGGACATTGTAATAGCATGATAGCTAATCTAAATGGAAGAGCTACCAAGTAACCATGCACAAAGGACATGTAATAGCTTCACAGGTACATAGTGGGGTACTATGCAGTCTGGCAAGTGTATGTGTAAGCACAACTACAGTGTTCACACCAGTGGCACCTCACTAGGGTAATGTCCTGTGAACAGCAGAGCCATGTGTTACCTGCACCTCTGCATAGTACAGCCACTGCAGTGATCCCTGGCATACATGTGTCTCCCAACCACCAAGGGAGGTATCACATGAACAGTGCTACTGAGTGTCCCTGTGTGATGTACATAGGACTCATGTTCCAAAGCATGGTGAGTGTCTGGTTTGGGACTGTAACCCTCAAGCACATCCCACTCATTGTTGCATGTGTGCACATATCCATGATCATGTTGCTCACAGTGGCTTTTGCTTATGTCGCGTATGTGGAGTATATCCATTAATATTGTTGTGGACATGGGCCCTGTCTGTTCAGCAGAGGTCACCCCTGAGTATGTAGTATGCAAATGTGTACAGACGGGGTGTCCGTAGTTCAGCTGCATACTTTAACTGTTGGAGCTCAATAAACGTCATGGTGTGTTAATGTTGTGGTATGTAAAGCTGTATCTGTTGTGCAAGGTACACCCTAAATGGGGTGGTGTACCCTTGAATGTGTGTAGAAGTCTTGAGTTCAGAGGTACAATGCGTGCCTATGTACCAGTTACACACCCAGTACAGATAAGTGTGGCCACGTAGAAGGATATCCACACCACAGTAGCAATATGGTAACCACAGGAGTGGGTAAGACAAACGTGTGTAGTACGAACATGTACAATGTGACATGTATGTAGGGGACTACCACCTATGTGATAGTCAGTGGGTGAATGGTGTAATGCAAAGGTGATGTTCATGCACCTTGTGTCATGCAGCTTGAGGCTATGCTATTCATATCAGGTATCTGTCACAGTGACACCCATATGGATGGAGTCAGTATCAGCTGGTGGATCAATCATGGTGCTTTGTATGCAAGGGTTTGTAAAGCTAGGCAGGGAAAGTCCCTCTGTGCTAGCCTGTACCTCAGGGAAGCATATACTGAACATGAGGGGCCCTATGACTGAGGACTGTGGTATGCCAAGTGTAACTGAAATGCAATAGGTACTATGGTATGCTACCCTCATTGTGTGTGTCCTGTCCATGAGCCACGTTGCATAACATCCTGAGACATAGGGTATGATGTGCAGGTGGATGTGTATGTTGTCAATACCAGAATGGAGAACGGTGCTGAAAGGCAATGAGAGGACAATGTAGGATGTGTGGACCCCGTACCATCATCAACTACCCTGGTAACTGTATGAAAGTAGTCCACCAGGTGTAGGGGCCATGCTCTGGCCCTAACAAGTCTGACCCGGGTGGCATCAAAGGACCGGAGCCCAACAATGTCTCTGTGAATAACGTCCATGATGATGTGCCCCATAGCCGTGCAGAACAGTCCAGTCAAGTGTGTAGGACTATAGTCCCACTCGTGCATTGTGGCACCACCTGTGTGGAGTGTGATAACTGTTGCTGTGTGCCATTCAGGGGCCACAATGTCTGATACAAGGCTATTACTGAATATGGTTGCCTAGTGGGGAGACATGTCGTTCAGAGGTTTGTGGACATCACAGCCTGGAAGGTGACATGGGGCCAGTGTCCCAGGACATATAGAGTGCAGGTTAGGACTGTGTAGGTGTGACCGCAGGTACACCGCAATGTTCTTGCATGGATTGTGGCCCTGTAGTGAGTGAGAGGATGTAATGTTAGCACTGAATCCATCCGCTAGCATGTTGCCAACATCATCTGGGTCTGTAATGTTCCTGAGTGACTGTTGTATGTGACAGCAGATGTGGGTATTGCCATTGACTACTGACATACCACCATAATGCCTTGTGGTACACCCCGGAATGTGTCGCAGTAATGTTTACGTAGCTAGTCTTGGAGTATGTGATGAGGGATCCCATGGCCCTACCGAGGCTGACCAGTGAGCTACCCCACCCATGGGATTGTACACCACTGTGCAACAGCCTCCACCTGTTGTTGTACATTATGTCCATGGAACTTGACAACCAGAGTGGCGTCTGTTATCTGGTGTGTACCATCATGGCTCTGTGTGGAATAGCATGATCCATGCAGTCGTGTACGTGCTAATGAAGTGCACTGGGGAATGTTTCAGTGTTTGTATGTGCATTGTCCAGCTGCACGGATGTCATGACGTCAATAACCGCTGTCATAAGACATCTGTAGTAGGTGTTGTAATACTCATGTACTGTGTATGCCATGAAGGGTGTGGTGCCAGGATGTGGCTAACAAGGGTAATTAGCATATGTTCAGAATCCACCAATGAGGGGATAACCCCAGGTGTGGAACACCAGCCACATGTTGGTAGTGTTCATGTCAAGGATAATGTTGGTCATGGAGGTGGTGTGTATGGATTGATCCAGCCGAGTGGAGGTTATGACTCACGGATGTGTCGATACATAAGTGGCTATCCCAGTTAAGTGTGGGGTAGTGTCAGTCACACATCAGTAGTAGCTGTCTGAGCCCTACTGTCCAGTACACCAACAAATGAGGTCTGGTAACCGTGGGGTATGTTGTTGAATCTGTAGCTTGTTACAATGTGTATAGCGGTTCCGGACACAGTTAGTTGCACGTGGAGCACCTCTGATGCATTGTGCTAAGTAACAAGCCAGGATGTGTGTACAACATAGTGGGATATGGGAACACCTCAGCTGTGGGTGTGCCAGTCCAGGTATGTGCCTGAAAGGTATGGTCTGTCTATAACCTGTCATTGCAGGTGTGCTCTGCAAAGCCTAGGAGCAGGTCCCAGTCACTGCAGAGATATTGGTGTGGTGCATTATAAGGTGTGCCTTGCCTGCATGTGTCACAGAGGAAGATGTAAGCATTGTGTCACATGACCCCATCTCTTGCTTGCCAGTTCCCATTCTGCCGGTGACTGTTATTGGAAACTGTGCAAGACAGGCAGTATAGAAGCAGCAAGAGCCTTACATGTGATCTGTACTCCTAAGGCTGACAGGTGCAGGTCATCTGTGCCAAAGCATTGTGTTTGACCAGGTCAGTCAAAGCGGGCAGATAACAGATGCCTGTGGAATGACAGCAAAAGCATACGCAACTGTTGAAGTGACACAGTCAGTCATTGTACAGTGGTATCGGGTCCGGATGAATGCATAATGCTCCCCAGGGCTTGGCTCACACCTTCAGGGCTACAAGACTGGTGAGCTATTGCATGTCCCTGCACACGTAGTCTGTGAAGTGGCATCTCAGGGCAGTCACACTAACATGAAGAATGACAGTCACATCGTACCTGGTGAGGTGTGGCATGGGTGCATAGGTTATGTTGCAGAACCAGTTACCCAACAGCAAGATGTAAGCGACTAGCGCCTTGTGTAGCCTGCTGTGTGGAACTGCAGTGTGACCGCCTACAGAGTCACCTACGACTGGTGTGTTGTGTATGTTATAACACCCTATTGGCTGTATGTGATGGGCACACATGAGTCTGTGGGCTATAAGTTGGTGATGTTGTGTTCTGTGATGGGGGCTGCCTCTGGTGCCTACACAGAGTATGGAGAGGTACTGCACAAGTTGTCCTTGTATGTGTGGCCTGTGGTGGAGATCATGTGAGACTATGTGATGTGTGGGGTGTGTTGCGAATGTTACACATCCCAACATGACTGTCAGGTGCAGTCAGGGTTGGTGACAGCATTACCCCCAGCAGGGCTGCATAAGTGCATCCCCCACAGGCTGTAGTGTCATATGTTGGGAGGCGAGCACTGAATGTGTACATGAGACAATTGCTCTATTGCCACATGTACGACATATCCATCATATAGACAGGCAATAGCACTGGCACGTGACAGTTGGATATGCCTGTATATACAACCATGTCTCACAGGATATGTGAGTTACATGTGTACAACAGCTGTTGTACCATAGGTAAGCTGGAAATTTTAGGACAGCCAGTGTACCTGTGGGAAATGGTGTGGAATGGGTGCTATAGTAATCAGTAGCTCATGACATGCTCACAAGTTCTGAACAAGGGCCTAGCATGAACATACAATACAGATAGGGTGTTGGATAATATCAACCCACAAGTGGTGACGACAGTCATAATGGGTGGCATGCTGAGTATGGTGTGCATGTCCATGATCCATTATCACTGTAGATGTTAGCAGTACAGAGGTACAAGACAGTACGAATGTTTGATTACAAATACCTTTGTATGTCACAGGAGTGTTCTACCAGTGGCCTGTTGACAGACTCACAACTACAAATGGTGCCAGAGTGACATGCGCATATCACACCAGTGCCAGCTACAGTAGAACAGGGTTAATGTGTTGTACTCCACCCTCATTGTAGCCCATACCACACAGACAAATGTTAGCCATCTGTGTATGTAAGGATGTGAATGGCTGTGACCTATGAGCAATAGCTGTGTCAGTGCTGTGAACAACATACAGAATGGGCTGTGTGGGTAAGGTGTGTGACATATGTGCACATTCTGATGGATGATATCAGCAGTGTCACCACTAGGTGAACATCCCTGTACCCATTAACTACCACCTAGCCTGTGGTCAACATTATGGACACTGTGTAAGGGATGGTGCTGTTCAGTACACCTCCCTGACTTGGTGACATCTCCAGGCCCTGTAGATAGTCATACGAGGTACCATGTCATGACAGGGTGCCATCCATGAGTACGGAGATCATTGGACAGGCATATACAGCACTGGGGTGACCAATATTGGATCACATATCACCTTTAAGGGGTAATGGCCATGCGTGGGTGGGCGATACCAGCCTTCACAATCCTCACCTCCACTATGCAACATGCTGTCTACCTTGCATAAAGACATTTGCTGCACCATGATGATGGACATGCTACATGTCCATATCCTGATCTGAAAGACGTACATCATGGACAGCCACTGTCCTAATACTAGGATCGCCACATGCTGGACAGATCCCTGTGCAATACATGTGACATACTCCCACCATACCATGCTACCCTGTCCATCAAAGCTGCACATGTCATCCCAGTCATACATGGTGTGATGGCCGCATGGTAGATGTAGTATCAACTGTCTGGATCAGTAATGTGGCACTGATGCACCTCGCGGTGGCATAATGGCTGTTGGTTACAGCTAGGAAACCTTGGCCTTACATGCTATGGTTGATAACCATCCCTGCGAATGATGTCCGACTAGCCATTGTCCCATGTCTATCACATGTGCAACACAGGCAATCCGTGGCAGGATGTTGAACAGCTGTACAGTGCTGTGTAAATGTATATGGCAAAACACATGCATGTACAGGTTTCCATGCGTACATGTGCATTGTCACTGCTCAAGTCCATTAAGGCTGTGTCTGTGTTGATATGTGACATATACACAGCATCAAGGTCAACAGCATTACCGTGGACACATCCAGGCATGTGCAGATAGGTAAGAACACCAGTGCAGGCAAACAGACATGCCCACATGAAGACAGCATTCACATGGACTATGAACACTGTAATGAGGTGACACACATATATGGTGATGATATCCAATGCATAACGGGTGTTACATGTGTGTGACACAAACACGTCAGTCGTGTCAGTGTCATGATGATTTGCAAAGATAACTGTGCAGATGTACTAGATGTCATAGAAATGTATGTGCAGCAGTATCTCTGTACATCTCTGAAACTGTGACCTGTCACCATCATTATGTCTTACAGATAATGCCTCGTACACACCTTCCAGCGTACAGCCACCAGGAGGATGATGTCCTCATCCCGTACCTCCATGAGAACTACAAGGTGTTGTTCAGCCATGTGCCACAGCATGCCCAGCAGCGGGACGACCTGTGGCAGGATCTTTGCAGGAGGGTGAATAATGTGGGTGGCCATAACCGCACCTACCAGCAGGTGCGCAGACACTGCATGGACCTGATACGACATGCAAAACAGCATGCCACTGCAATCGCCAGGGAAAAAGGTGGAACAGGTGGTGGGCCACCAACCCAGCCCCCACTCACACACACTGAGGAGTTACTGGCCAGTCTGGGGACACCCTCAGAACAGCATCCACAAACACTATCTGCCATCGTGGAGGTGGGTGTCTCCCAACCAATGGGCCTGGAGTTTCCTGGTAAGTCAGTACTGCACATATGGCTACTATATCCCATTTACGTGCATGTGTCACTGTACATTATGTAATGCAACAACATATGCATGGTATGTGGACACACATGCTGCATACTACAGTATGCTACCCTGTGTATGCACACATGTGCATACTATATGCTATGTGCGAATGTGTTAACATGCACAGTGCACCCTGTGGCTGTCATACAGTCATGGATAGTGTTCATACTGCTGTGTCACCCCTATACAGGTACCTCTGGCGTGCCGCACAGACATGAGTCTGTTGCAGGTGAGACTGTCATCAGTATCAGGCATGTAAAAGCATAGATCTATTCACCATGTGGCCAGTTAACACTTGTACACTTGATGTTAGTTCCATTCACGATATACACGTCGCATCACCCATCATTCACACAGGCCACCCATGTACAATATATACAAACAAAATGATACACCGACATGAAATCAGAGTATTTGTCATCGCTACATGTGTGGTCAGCTGTGCATACAACAGTGGAGGTGTTCTACAATGGAGGCATATGTACTATACATTGGAATGCAAACAGTACCACACAGTGAGCTGTGATATGGGAAGCCCACAGGAGTCACCATTGTGTTATATGCCCCTGCAATGGGTGCACACATTGTGATGTGCCATCTGACATGTCCCAGACATGTAGTGTATTGACTGCAATAATGTCACACTATCCCATAACCCATACCCCACATACAACTTGTTGTCTGCATAGCCTTGTGGATGGTGACATATCTGACATCTATGGGTGTATGTCATATGGGACAACACAGACATGTGTGATAGACAGCCATTACACACATTTGTCCAACACATGTGCACACATGGCCATGGGGGATGGCCAGAGATACGTAGCCACACAGTAGATGTGATGTGTATACACCCTGTTTCACATTGTCCACACATGGTCCAATTATAGCCTTAGTTGACTGATTATACAGTTGATGTGGTACACTGGACATCCTAAAAGCCTGTGCACAGCCAGTGGAGGTGTCACTGATTTCTGCCATATAAGATGTGTTGAACATCAAGCCTGTGTCATAGCATGACAGTAGTCACCTCTACAGCTTCCACAGACATTGACACCACATCAGGCCACAGATACTGTACATTTCCCTTGCTGCTGTAGGACATCACCATTAGCTGTGCACCTCGTGTGTGTGGTACAGCAATGTCATGTTAGACATGGTGAATTGACAAGTCTGCTTTGTGTGGACATGGTTGCCAGGCAGCTAAGACTCTGTAGTCATTGTACAGGGGTGTCATTTGTAGGTCCTCCAGTGACCTGTCACATGACACGACATGGTTTGGTGTGTACACACCTCAGCATCGTGGGTCACAATCCACAGTTATGTCATGGGTATGCATGCAGTTATGGCTATGCAATGTGTACATATTATGCACTGTATAGCAATATAGACACCTCATGATGCCATGCAATGGCACAGTGTCTGTACTTCACACTGTAGAGCAATGTAGATGGCTCACACTACCCTTCCATGCACATGCATATTTGCTAAACATGCATTCTATCTGTAGGGCATACAGACAACAACGCAATGTGATGGTCATTACAACACTGTACATGTCAGGACACCATTGTGTCAGACAGGTATGCATGTTAATGCACACATCAGCAGATTACATATCAAGGTCACGTCAGCCATGTGTACTGTTATCCTGTTCTGGTCCTCATGGTGTATCACGGGGATGCATGCATACTACCATGATTGAGTGAACTGTATGGCTACTGATATGGAACCTGCTTGCTGTATTGTACACCCCAGGGGGTATGCTTACTAACACTATTAATATCTGAGCTGCATGCCGTCTGCTGTATCACAGGCATGCTGCATACCGTCTGTCAAATCACATGCATGGTGTGTCTGTGTGTCTGTGTGTGTGTGTGTGTGTGTGTGTGTGTGTGTGTGTGTGTGTGTGTGTGCGTGTGTGTGCGTGTGTGTGCGTGTGTGTGTGTGTCTGTATGTGTGTATGTGTGTGTGTGTGTGTCTATTGTAATTTAGAGTCTTTCTTTGCATTCACAGGTGATGTAGGTGCATTACCCTCCTGCGGTCCATCTGATGTTAGTGTCCCCACAGATACTAGCAGTGATGAACATATGCATGAGGTACAGGCAGGGTTGTCAGGGGCTGAATCTGTGCCAATGGTTGCCATCCCAGCTATGTCCCCCTCTTCCCGCACACAGTTCTGCTGCCAACACATACCGCATCACCAGTGGCCATAGAGGAAGGACAGTCAGCGTCTGTTAGCGTGGAACAGGAATGTGTGGTGGCTACAGAAGGTGTGTCTCCACACCATGGTGTCAGCGTAATGTCTGCAGATGTGCCACACAGCATGTGGCCGGTGCTGCTCATAGGAGGACCTCTGGCAGACATGCACCTGATGGACAGAGCCCAGCTGCTGGTATCACCAAACGCATGTTCCAGACTGTAATGGCGGCACAGGCACATGCTGAACGGCAGAACAGAGAAGGGCAGAGGCTGCAGAGGGCTGCTATCCGTACCCTAAATGACAACATCCAGGCATTGGCAAATGCTCAAAAGCAGATTGCTGATGTTCTGGACAGGTGATTGGGTGACATGGTCAGAATCCTTGACTGTAGCATGGCAATCCGCGAGCGTGAGCTGTCTGTGCTGGAACATCTGGTAGGAGTGAGGCGTAGGCCATGTAGACGTAGGCCAGCTACACCACCTAGTGCAGGTCGACATGAGCGTGCCACCTCACATGCCCGCTCCCATAGTGCCGGTAGCAGTAGCAGTGCAGCTGGTGCTGCGCTGTCCACACCAGGACACAGCAGGCCACATGGACGTGGTCCTGGATGTTCCCAGTGAGGACACAGTTCCAGTGGGCATGTGTCTTCGGATAGTAGCCAATCTGTACCTCTGCCTGGTAGTGCCCGTGCAACCCCTGGCAGGCACAGGTCATGTGGCCATGGCCGGACACAGTGAGCTGTACAACCTGGTCTGTACAATCTGGAGCTGTCAATAATACCCCTGTGTAGGCCTCACAAAGGCAGAACTGTGTGCACACATACACGCACACAGCAAACACATCTGTAGGGCACCACAACACCCACATGCATACTGAACAGACATGTCCAATCATATCACCGGCCCTTACCCACACACATGATGTCACCCATTGGTGCAGCCTATGCCCCTGGCACACATCATCACCCTGTGGATTTGATGAATTCTGTGCTGCATCCCTGTCATCCACACCATTGGTGCAGGGACATGCGCAAATGGTCTGATGCACAGGGTGAACAGAATAGTGAGATGTGTATATTACATTAGTTATTACATTAGTTGTGTACGACTAGTGAGGGAAGTGTATATTACTTTAGTTGTGTAAGAATGGTGAGAGACGTGTATATTACATTGGTTGCGTACTGTTGACATGCACCAGACATACCATGTAGTACAGGTGTAGCATGCATTGTTATATGTGCACAACCATGTAGTACAGGTGTAGCATACATTGTTATATGTTCACAGTATGTGTCTCGGTAACAACAGTAACAGCATGTTGGTAATGATGCCCAGGTTCCCTCCTTATGGTCTACATGCATGTGTCTACAGGTAGCAGTGTTTGCAGTCTCCCATGTGTAACTGTGGAGTACTCACAGGCACGTATGGCAATCTCAGCATGCTATACATAGCCTCAACCGGACAGCTGGAAAGTCTAACATACCACAGATGTCCACACATATACTGATCCAGCAGCCTGTGTGCAGTTTAATAGGCTACAGTGGCTAGAGACGTGACATCCATACCAGGTCACATCACAGGTATGTTGACATGGTGCAGGGGTTGTACACAGCGGTCTGGACAATGATAACCTTAGAGGCCACTTGATAGCATGAGGCCTCACTGTGTAGCAGTAATACCCTGTCACAGTACAGGAACATGCCCACACTCATGGGGTCGACAACACTATAACGCACACCCCATAGTGTTGAGGTGGGGACACTTGCCTATGTGGTCATCACCCTCACAGTACTGTGCACCCACACGAAGCGACACAGAGAAGGGACATGTACAGGTAGCCATTACGGCTGAGACCGATAGCATCAACAGGGTAGTTGCATCACCATGAGGGGTTGGGACCCTGTGTGTTCCATATGGTAGCATACACCCACACTCCATGCACCAGACAGCCATACATACATACACACACACACACACACACACACACACACACACACACACACACACACACACACACACACACACACACACTGTGGAGACCACAACTGTCATACACATATGGAGAGCTGATATGTGTGACACACACACTACACCTGCCTATATCATGCTTTCCACACTGCAGTATGTACAGATGTCTACAACATTGTACAGGGGTGTGTCACAATTGGGATGTATTCCCCACCATATGTGGCATATATGGTCACACACACACACACACACACATGGCAGTACTGTGAATGATACACCTGCTATATGATGATATGTCTGACAGACATGCAGCAGTATTGGCCGCATTATGTGTACCAACACTATGTCCAGCAATTGTGCTGCTATATGCACATGGGAGGATGTAAGTGATACAGGTGTCGAGTGACGTACAGTCGGTAACACCTGACCGCTGTGTAGGTTTTATGTCTTCACCGTCAGGTAACAGTAACATAGCGTACTGTTTCCACATGTAATGGTATGATGGTGTGTGACACACCTGTGAGCCGTACCCGGCGAACATCCATCTACACAGGTGGATCACCACTTTACATACACACATCCATCCATACCTGATGTACATCCTACCGTACTGTCAGTATGTCACCATATACAGGTGTCAATGATGGGGCTGCATTGCAACTGCATGTTGTAGTTCGGCACAGATGAGTTACTTACATCAGCTACTGCACATGCATGGCAGCTGCATGCACACTACCGTTTGTACATGTGTGTTGGTCCTACATGCCTGTCATGTAGCCATGTTTGTATGCATTGCAATTGGTGGACATGTGTGTTGACATACATAACACATGGACTGTTGTATGATATGATGGGTGTCATGGGTAA
Organism: Protopterus annectens; assembly: GCF_019279795.1. Classification (NCBI taxonomy): domain Eukaryota; kingdom Metazoa; phylum Chordata; order Ceratodontiformes; family Protopteridae; genus Protopterus; species Protopterus annectens. The sequence goes on along the minus strand of NC_056728.1, from coordinate 1,860,207,287 downwards.
ATAGTACAGAGGGAATGTGTCCTCGGTCAACATTGCTACCTCATGTACTGTTGGCATTCAACAGCCATGGACCCACCTCCCATTTGCGTGCGTATGTTTGCTGTAGCCACTTGTCTGCACGGAGGACAGCAAAAGCTATGCTATGTACATATGTGTTGTGTGTGTGGTCCATGCACATATCCACTGCAATTACATGTATGACATATCTGAACATGTGTGTTCGTTGGTGTACAGCGACAGTCATCTGTTATAGCTGTGTAAGACCCAGGGCCCCTGTTATGTGTAGAGCCAACCTGGTTATGTACAGTGGTATCATTGCAATGCATAACACATGATGGAACCCTGTCAGTACATGTGTAGTCTGCACAGTTGCCATACACCTATGTACAATCCACTGGTCATGCATCACACGGTGTTGTGTTGATGTATTGCTGGTCCAAAGACATGGTGGTGTCTGAGGGCTACATTGTAGACTGCGGTGTGTACCTCTGTGATCTGCACCTGAGACATCTGTGATGGCTCCTGAGTGTGTACTGGTCAATACATGTGAGTGGTCATCATGTACGTGGGGACAGTAATACCATACTGTGCCCTTCCGTGTTTAGTATCCGTGTGCATGCCAGATGGCTCTTTGCAACTGCAAAGTGTGTGAGCATGCCCAGTACGCTGTTGTGTAGTTGGACACACAGTACATTCCAAACTGCGCCCTTACATGTTTAGAATCCGTGTGCATGCAAGACGGCCCTTTGCAACTGCTAAGTGTGTGAGCATGCCCAGTACGCCATTGTGTAGATGGACATGCAGTATATTCCAAATGGACGTGTGATACTAAACGTGTGGACATGGCCAGTGACACCTTGTGTCGGTGATGAGCCTCTGTGTATGGGCATGGCCACTGACATCCTGTATACCGATGGTGGACATCCAGGCAACAGATGTCAATTTTCAACATCACGATGGATGCCTACATTGAACACACTGGCTGACTGTCTTGCAGGGTGTACTGTCTGTAGCACATCCCATATCTCTGTAGTGTTGTTGTAGTGCTCCGTACATATTTAGTTGCCCCAATCACACCACTGCCGTGTGTTTGCCCACGTCTACCTTGGGACAATAATATGCTTTCAGACTGCTCACTCTCTATACATTCCCTATCGGCGTCCTTGCTTTGGCGGAAGATGTCACCCACCTAGAAGTATGACTCTGGGAGTGCTGTGTTCAGTAATCTCGGTAGCGTGTTCTGTAAATGCGTATTGCTGTAGTGTGATAAGGTAGTTAGGTGTATGTTCGACTCCCAGCCCTGCCAAGTGTGTGCGTGTGTGTGGGTGGGTGTGTGTTTCCAGCTGCCTGGGGACACGGTAATGCTTTTAGATGCCTCACACCACATACATTCCCTATGGGTGTCTTTGCCTTTGCAGATGATGTCACCCACCTAGAAGTATGCCTCTGGAAGTGCTGTGTTCAGTAATCTCGGTAGCGTGTTTTGTAAATGCATATTGCTGTAGTGTGATAAGGTAGTTAGGTGTATGTTCGACTCCCAGCTCTGCCAAATATGTGTGTGTTTCCAGCTGCCTGGGGACACGGTAAGGCTTTTAGACGCCTCACACCACATACATTCCCTATCGGCGTCTTTGCCTTTGCAGATGATGTCACCCAACTAGAAGTATGCCTCTGGAAGTGCTGTGTTCAGTAATCTCGTTAGCGCATTCTGTAAATGCGTATTGCTGTAGTGTGATAAGGTAGTTAGGTATATGTTTGACTCCCAGCCCTGCCAAGTGTGTGTGTGTGTGTGTGTGTGTGTGTGTGTGTGTGTGTGTGTGTGTGTGTTTCCAGCTGCCTGGGGACACGTTAATGCTTTTAGATGCTTCACACCACATACATTCCCCATCGGCGTCTTTACATTTGCGGATGATGTCACCCACCTAGAAGTATGCCTCTGGGAGTGCTGTGTTCAGTAATCTCGGTAGCGCGTTCTGTAAATGCGTATTGCTGTAGTGTGATAAGGTAGTTAGGTGTATGTTCGACTCCCAGCCCTGCCAAGTGTGTGTGTGTGTGTGTGTGTGTGTGTGTGTGTGTGTGTTTCCAGCTGCCTGGGGACACGGTAATGCTTTTAGATGCCTCACACCACATACATTCCCTATCGGCGTCTTTGCCTTTGCGGATGATGTCACCCACCTAGAAGTATGCCTCTGGGAGTGCTGTGTTCAGTAATCTTGGTAGCGCGTTCTGTAAATGCGTATTGCTGTAGTGTGATAAGGTAGTTAGGTATATGTTCGACTCCCAGCCCTGCCAAGTGTGTGCCTGTGTGTGTGTGTGTGTGTGTGTGTGTGTGTGTGTGTGTGTGTGTGTGTGTGTGTGTGTGTGTGTGTGTGTGATTCCAGCTGTCTGGGGACACGGTAATGCTTTTAGACGCCTCACACCACATACATTCCCTATCGGCGTCTTTGCCTTTGCGGATGATGTCACCCACCTAGAAGTATGCCTCTGGGAGTGCTGTGTTCAGTAATCTCGGTAGCGTGTTCTGTAAATGCGTATTGCTGTAGTGTGATAAGGTAGTTAGGTGTATGTTTAACTCCTAGCCCTGCCAAGTGTGTGCCTGTGTGTGTATGTGTGTGTGTGTGTATTTCCAGCTGCCTGGGGACACGGTAATGCTTTTAGATGCCTCACACCACATACATTCCCTATCGGCGTCTTTGCCTTTGCAGATGATGTCACCCACCTAGAAGTATGCCTCTGGGAGTGCTGTGTTCAGTAATCTCAGTAGCGTGTTCTGTAAATGATGCTTGCTGTAGTGTGATAAGGTAGTTAGGTCTGTGTTCTAATCCCAATCCTGCCACGTGTATGTGTGTGTGTGAGTTTCCCGCTGCATGACAACAATACATTGCTTTTACACTATTCACTTTCCGTAGAATCCGTACGGCGTCTTTGCCTTTGATGCCGATGCCAGCAAGCTAGACGTATGCCTGTGTGAATTCTGTGATCTAGTAATCATGGTAGCGTGTTCTGTACATGCGTAATGCTGTAGTGTGATAAGGTAGTTAGGTCTGTGTTCTGATCCCAGCCATGCCAAGTGTGTGTGTGTGTATATCTCTTTATATATATGTAATGTAGATAGATATTGATATGTATGTGGATATTAGCACTATTGAATGTGCTGCATTATCTGTACGTGAACACCTTTGATGTATGTAAATCTGCTATGGCTCTGTGATTTTGCACATACTGTGTGCTGTAGTGATCCCGGGTTATAGTTGTGTAGTGACCAGTTATTCTGTTGCTGGGTATTACAAGGGACATTGACAACAATGATAGTACAGCACCTTTAAATGGTTGTGTGCATATCTCAGCAACAGTCAGCAGTGGTTATTACTTTGGAAGATGAGTATGGCTCATATAACTATGTATTACCTGACACTACTATGCAAATCAGGTTAACATTACTGACTCCCGTTTATCCACAGGTTGTGATACAGATCCCAAGAATGTATGTGTATACATTAACAGGTGCAGGACTGGAATATTGTTGAATGCATGCAGGGGTGTCCATGGCCAGTAATGGCGATCTGTACAGCCTGGCAGGTACAGTCTGTGACTGTCCCACATCCTCCTGTATATGCATGACACATGCTGAAACTGTGTACATGCAGACACACACACACATGAAACAAACAGCTAGGGCGAACACATACACACACACATTGCATCAACATTGGGCCATGCAAACACTGTTGTCCCTCACACACACACATACTTAAATGTTGATTGGATGGCTCAATGACAGGCTCTGGAAAAGAAACACCATATCCTGTGCATATGATGACACCTGTGCCACCACCTGTAATGTGTAACATAGATGCAGGAACAGACTAACATGGTGCTGATGCTCAGGGTGGCTTTATAGCACTGTATTAATGTTAAAATGTTGTTAACACAAAGTGTGATATCCTTCTAGGTGTATGTAAGCAGGCATGATGTATTGCAGTTATGACCATCAATGTAGTATAGTTTACAGCACTGTTGATTCTGAAGATTTATTATCCATCCATGTGCCATTTGACTGACTTGTGTAGTATTGGCAGCATGTGTTTCAGAGTGTGCAGTACGTGTGTGATGTGTGTAGTACAGATTTATACATGCTTACAAATGCGTACACTGGCTTACACGACATTACACAGGCTTCAACATGCTTACACTAGCTTACTCGTTCTTCAACTCGCGCACACGGGCTGACACGCGCGCACACATGCTTACTCGGGCTTACAGGCGCACACAGGCACGAACACACTGTCAGCAGGCTTGCAAGAAACTTCAGTGATATCCGTGGCGTACACCATCAGTTTCCTGACTGTACTTAGGATAAATCATAACATGCCTCTTCAGCTGATGAGTAACTGACAGCAAACATGTGACACATTGCTCCGATAGGATTACAGTGTTTTATACATACACACTCATGATGTCACCTATCTTCTACTCTGATAGTCCCCTTAACCTACTCTTCCACTGTAGTGGCTTGGCCCATATGGCATGACGAATTGTGATTCACTATCCTCAGCCTCAATTGCATCAGATTGCCTACTAATGCTTGGTTACATCTCTGACAGAGTGCTTCCACACGTAGCAACCAGTACTCAGTAGCCATCTTGTCTTCAGCTTGCCATTCATCTGCATGGCGAACTAACTGTTAACAATAATTACAATTTCTATGTGTATTTTAAATATTTATCTTGTTTTAAAAGCGCAACGCGTTTTCGCGCCACTGCGCTACGCTTACACACCGGAGATCGGGGAAGGACAAATAGAGTTTTATTAATTTCAATTGGAAAAATATGCCACTGGCCTTATATTTGGCCAGTGGCATGCTTCTTCAACCAAATTCATCCTTTATTTGCAGCTGACATTGCTCCGTTTAGCTACTTGCAGAACGTAACTCGGTTAACATCCGAGTACATTTCTGCACATAACTCTACTCTTGCACGGACAGCTTACTGTTTCATGTATCACTGATTTACATCATTTGCATAGCTTTCACCTACAAATGGGGTAATTTGCATATCCTAACATTGTCCGTGCAGCGTTCGGTTTAGGGGCTGTCTTACATGCCCCTACAGGATATTGCTGAATAGCTCGGCAGACATCTTGCCTTGTTCTACTCTTCCTCTACTCGTACACGCCAGCCAAGGCTCCATGACCCCTGGCCTAAGCTTTGCTGTGTGCTAATATGTCTATTTGTGGAGTATGCATGGCTGTAGGTATGTTTTGACCTGCTACGTCTGACATTTCTACAAAGCAGCTCCCACTTTCATCATTTGTAACAGTGACAGCCCTATAGGTACTATATATACAGCTGTGACATTTGACATGTCAACACATACCTGCGGTCAATACTAAACTGACTACTTCAGTGCTTTTCATACCTCCAGAGTTTTCTTGTAGTAGTATAGTCCAGAGTTTTCTTGTAGTAGTATAGTCGATAATACTGTTTCCTATAACATGTATATGTTTCTGATACAAGATATATCATTTTATTACACCACTACACACAAGAAGAAATCACAGGCCAGATGCCATTACATTCCTTTTGCAGGACACACCCGCCAACAGGTGCTAATCAAAACATATTATGCTATCATCTACCTTATGTGTTCGCCGGTATTTGCGATGTCCATCAGTGGCAGAACTCACATGCGAGTGTGGGAGACTGGACACTGTATCGGGGACACTGCATAACACCCTGAGGGACACTATTAACCTTCTACATTGACTATCACAGGGCATAAGTATTCATTCACATTTATCGAGGTACATGCTTTTGACTTATACATGTTTTGTCATTTGTCATCCTGTCTTTCTTCACACCTGTCCACCTGATATCACTAGTTCTGTACATTTATTTAGGATAGGGTTACCTTCATACCTCTCAACTGTACACATTTTGGGTAAATGTCCAGAACTTAGACTTGTAATGTTGTTCCTTTTTGTTATTATTGTGCCTTTCTGGTAGATTAGTGGCAGGTCATTAAGGACGGTGAGGTTAGATAATAATGACAGACATTAGTAGTTTATAACTAATAACCCTTAAAACATTCATACTAATGAATTATCCATTATTCTATCAATGTTCTAACTTTGTCAGAGGAATATTTAACATAGTCCCTATTTGTACTTATTTAAATATGCCTTTGTCCAGATGTCTTATTCTGACAGGTTGAGAGGTATGGTTACCATCTTATTCGTACGCATGTACGTCCATGATAATCGCTTACATGATACTGATATTAGTCCCTATGTCTTCCCCCAATGGTTTACACAATATCCAGTAGATGGGTTCTTCATTTTTGGAAGGTATAAGCATGTGCTATACCCACATAGGAATATTAATCACTCCCATGGGGCGGACCTACTAAATCTGTGCCAACCAACACCTGTGAACATAGGCCCATTATTGCATACCCATGATTCCCATACCTGACACCCCTCCACAGTAGTCATAAGACATATTTAATGTGAGCGATAATAAAGTATGAGGATACTTCCAAGCACTATCCACTCTCCGCTTATTGGGACATATGGCATACATTCTGTCAACCCATGTGTTATTACCCTTGCACAAGCTACTGTTGCATGTACAGCTATATTGTGGCTGTGGATGTGACTTCCTTTGCGTCAATAATTACTGGCCGTTGCCTGTAGACAACCACTTTTTGGAGTCCTGCAAAGGACACCTATATCCATGTTTAAAGAGTAGAACTTGCAGATTTGGCACACTGGTACTTTCCGGGCAATGGTTTGGAAAGCAGCAGTGTATTTAGCTTTCTTGCATGTCTGTATGTCTATCTATAATAGCTATGACGTAACCTATTTATGTACATGTGTTATATCTACAAGGACAAATGTTTCTATGTTTGTTATGTATATATCGATTTATGTAATTGTGTGTGTGTGTGTATATATATATATATATATATATATATATATATATATATATATATATATATATATATATGTCTGTACATTATCTATTTCATATATTTAGTTTAAAAGTCTGTGGATATATATCTATACACAAATATATATATCCATATATAGATATATAAATAAACGTGTAGAAAACAGCATTCATTTGCTATGCTGTGAGCGGATTACACACGCGTAGGCGCACTTGCATATCCTTATTGTGGGTCATATGTGTTTACTAAGTCTTTGTGCTTATGTGGGCTTTCTTAATTGTGACGGTACCAGTACAATATCTGTAATCCGGTTAGCGGACATATGCGAAACACACATTCACCTTTACATATTTAAATGTCTTTACAGCACACACGCATTCATTAACTCATATGTGCTGTAGTCGTAGTTGACCCGGGACTGCATTCACGTTGGCCGGATGCTGTAACCACTATACTATTGGTGTTCTGATTCATTTATATGCATACCCATAGTACATAGCTACATTAAAATACGCCTCACCGCTTCACTAACAACACAGGCATCCATTCTCCTGCTGGGAAAAATGCAGTACTACATATTACACATTCCCTATTCCCTACTGCTCTGGATCCAAGCTGCATATTTAATCACTCCAAGGATATGCAGAACTCCAAGGCTTATAGTCCTGGCACATACAAGTCTTTGATTGTCAGGGTGTTCCTGTGGTGATCTGGGTTTAGGCTTGTCCGCCTGGTGAACGGAACTGCCCTGACCGAGTTCAAATGTCAGATGAAGTACATGGACAGAATTTGTCCATTTTATAGAGGTTTACCTGTGTTTACAGACACAGGTCTTTCGGCACTTGTCAGCAGCTTTTTATGTTGGCAATACATAATATGGGAGGGGGTGGTTACAATACATAATCCATGGTGAGGGGTGTTCCCATTCACATTTGATTATTTCCTGTATGCATTCATACGAGGATTATTATTTTGGACATGAATTAACTACAGGTATGCAGTGGTACAGTAAACAAATGTGAAGGTTTGTTACTGTAAATATGTACGGACCTCTGTAATACACTGTTGTTTTCTGGCAAATCAGTAGCTAGTCATTAAAGACTGAAGTCAGAACATAATGACACAGTTGAGTTTCAGACTTCATACTCTTCAGGAAATTAATGACAATGTACAAACTGTTATTCTATCAACTTTCTCAGTTTCTTTACAAATTGGCCATACTTTTGGGCCTTTGTCCCACTTTTATTCATGGCTTTGTCCAGATATCTTGCTCTCAGAGGTTGACAGGTATACTTTTATTCATGGCTTTGTCCAGATATCTTACTCTCAGAGGTTGACAGGTATACTTTTATTCACGGATTTGTCCAGATATCTTGCTCTCAGAGGTTGACAGGTATGGTCGGTCACACCTACATGCACATTAAGTGTCCCTCACACAGTAGAGCAGGGTTATCCTGTTTACGTCAGTGCCTTCATCACCCTTATACCATGTGCCACTATGCGAATGTGTGCAATATATTTCCGCTTATTCGTGTCGGGACACGTGCGTCATGGGCAAGTGTTTGATCCTGGGTAGTAGGTTATGCATGACCACTTAGGGCTGGACAGTGTCGTACACCTCTAATGCACATTCCAACTTCTGTCCAAATATCTACAGGACTGGACTTCGTGTCTTCCGTTCTAATGTTTACACAGGTTATGTATCCCATGAGGGATATCCAAAAATTGTACCGATCCACAACAAGAGGTATACCGAACATCGTTTTGGAGTTACGAAAATGTGCTGAGGTCGTGTGCAATCCTGCAACCGCCTAGGGTGACACTACCTACTACATATGCATAGTGGTCACTATGTGTAGCTGTGGCTGCACCACACCAGTAGGCCAAGTACAGCTGGATTTGGTGGATGTTCAGGTACGGGAGCAGGTTGTGTGATGTGGAGGGGATGCTGGGTAGTCCATTATGCATCCAGGTGTGTTGCATTTGTTATGGCCAGTTCCATCAGGACCAATCTGTGGGTATGTGCCGGTGACATATCTATACATTTGTATCGCACATTTCAATATTCATCTGTTTGTGGGATTGTGTTCTACAGTATGGCCTGTCTGGTTGTATTGCAGCTGTTTATACATGTGTTTGTGTTTCTTTCAGCTTCACCCACTGCTCCCTCATACACCTCCGGTTCACCTATTCTGTATACGACACAGTATCACCTTGGAGTATTGTACCATTACCCATCCACCCCACACACACAGATTCCTCACACCCCATACATCTGTTGCTTTGGTTGTTGGTCCATGACACGGCCAGAGTAGCGCATTGAATACCCTACATGTGTCTGGTACCTGTATGGTTGTGTGGACTACCCTGCCATGTTTGCTTTCCACATGCTATACCTCACGCACATAGGTACACGCCCATACTTCTCTTTCATTACATGTTTGGTATACCCGGGTACTACCCGTTCGACTGTGACACATCCTGACAAGTTCGGCTTGTACCGCTGACTTCCGGATTTTGGTGGCCTGTTGTACTCATTGGTAGGATGCCACCTTTTCCTATATCCAGGATGGGATATATTCCATACACATATCTGACTGTAGTGGACAACACCTCCCCACAGTCGACGGTAGGGTTGCCACCTTTTCAATTGGCCAAAGTGGGACATTTTTGGTACACACATCACATTTTACAGGCCGACACATACCCACAGTTAGTACACAGGATAGAACTTAGACTTCTTACCTATATAAAAGATTATTCTTGTAGCAGTTCAGTTGCTTATTCTGTTTCTTATAACATTTATGTAATTTAGATACAGAAAACCTGTTTAATGCAACTATTACATAACGTATAGGGGATAATTTTGTCCTATAATCTCACGACATTTGCCATTGTTGCAGGTTTTTGTCAGGACACATCTGCCCAAAGAGGGACTGTTGCTCGCAAAGTGGGACAGGTGGTAATCCTAGTCGACGGTACGGATAATACTGTTCCTTTCAGCCTACATGTGTCCTTATTGTTGTGGCTGTTTGCATGCTCCTTCTGTTTTGTTTACATGCTTATTCTATTTCCTATCACATTTGGTATGTGAAATACGGACATACCTTTTGTATGTGACTATTACATGCCTTGTGGGATATAATTTGGACATACGGTCGCTAGATATCTACATTTCTCGTGTATTTTGTTATGGACACATCTGCCCAGCTGTGTACCCTCCCTCACATTATGGGTCCGCTGGTGACCCTCACCATTGGGCTGTACATACCTACTGGTGGATCGCTAGCATATGATGCGTTTCACTTCCACTTGGTATGGCTATCTACACTGCGTTGGACTACGGCCACACGGTCTTTCATGTCATTTGTTCGTGGGATAGGGACCCATTATTCTCTACCGTGCATTTCTGTTTGCTTCATCACTTTATGTTCACAGGTACTTTCTTGCATGCTTTGCATACGCTTCAGTATCCAGGGACACTGACGTGGTTACTATCTTGCAACTTGTTATATGCAAGCATTTTAGGTTGCACATCGACAGCTGCCGTTTCCACGCCTCCGTGCGGCACTTCGACATGCCCTATGCACTCGCACTCCTTTCCTGTGCACGTGGCTGTGTCGGCAGCACGCCTTCATTACTATGCATTTGGCGCTACTGCGCCATCCTCATGCTGCACGGTCGGCGCAAGCCTAACGCCGGCCTTGCGCCGAGCTTCATGAATCCCGGGGGTAGTTACACAAGGGGAGTCATATATTAGGGACATGATAGATTTTATACAAAACATTCAAAAAATAGTAGTGGCCAGTAAGATATTTTAGTCACCTTAGATGTAAAATCATTATATACTGTAATACCTAATGAAGTGGAACTAGACAAGGTAGTCAAATATTTACTTAAGAAATCAAATATGAGGGCCTCTAAAGAAGTGAGATTTATTGGTGAAATGTTGGATGTAATTTTAAGTTATAATCTTTTGTCATTCCATGAACAAATGTATAGGCAAAAAGTGATTGTGGCGATGGGAGTGTTGATGGCCCCAGTCTATGCCAATTTAAATATGACAACATGGGAAGAAGAATTCATATATATATATATATATATCCTTATATGAACCATATCATGTGTTATAAATGTTTTATTGATGATATATATATTTTTATTTGGAGAGGCCCAAAAGAAGAACCATTACTGTTTTTTAATTGTTTAAATCAGGTGGGTGGGGTAACCATTTTGTTATAAGTGCAGCTAAAAGGCATACTCACAGTAACAGTTATTTAAGATATGAAAGATTACACCCCCCCCCCATGGATAACAAAGAATTTCATAAAGGGCCAGTAGGTCAGAATTGGTAGAATAATTGTGAATGTTAAAGAGTTTGTGGTAGAAAGTTTAGCTTTAAAATGTAAGGTATTGAACTGGGATTAATCAAAGCACTATCAAATTAACAGAGAGAATTAGTCATGGCTCATTGTGATGGTAAATACAAACCAGTTGCGTTATATACAACAGAGTCTAGTGAAATACCCAATAGTGTTAAGGGTGTAATGAAAAAAAGGGGGATGGCTATGAAACTGGTCAATACAGTGGATGTCATTAAAATCAAGAGAATTATGTATGATAATTGAAAACATTAGAATGCTTTCCAGCTACAGCTAGGATTGTGTGGGATGAACATGATTTTGTATTCAAAAGGAGCAGACCATTAAGAATGTATTACAAAGGGGGATTAAATAGACAGTTACAAATGGTGAGATGATAAAGTGTATGAACTCTAATCAATGTAAACATTTATATATAGGAGTTAATCAAGATACAGTCAGGGGTATGAAATATTATTTCCCAGGTAAAGTCACCTTTTTAGTACAGGATGTGATATATTTGGCAAGTTGTGATAAAATGTAAAGTGCTGTATACTGGTAGCGCATCCATAAAGCTTGTCAAATTAATACATGAGCATACACATTTTATTAAAGTACAATATGTTAATAATGCATTAAGTAAACATACTTTGCATTGTCAAGATAGTTTTTTTATGTGCAGTATTGGAACATGTGCATTCAATATATGGCAAGGAGATGTTAGAAGAAATTATAGATTAGAGAGAATATGTGTGGCAGGTTAAAACTGATGCATGCCATGAACCTGGTATTAATGATATGGAAAATGTGTTAAATGTTATTAAAGTATATTTTAAAAGAAGAGATTTATAACATCAAGTTGGTCAAATGACATTTTGGGGCTTTAAAAAAAGAGCTTTTATTGTTTAATTAATTTGCAGTCTGAAGAAGTCCTGTTCGGACTAAATCACTTACTGTGATTTGTATACTTGGAAGCTGAGTGTTTTTTACCATTCACATAAAGAAACTTCATGCTCTAGTCTTGAAAAAAATCAGATGTTTTATTTTCAACTTTTTCTGCTGTATGTAGTTTCAGCTCTTAATTTCATGTTATAATTTTGGTATATATTCAGTTATTTCTCAAGTTTTGTTTGCTTTTAGTTGCATCTACAGTTCACCTATTTTCTATACCTTTTATGTGTTATTGTTTTTGTTTAATATATTTGATATATCTGGAGCTTTTCTCCCAGGACTCCATTAAAAATTGGTACATTTGGACCACTTGGACTTTCCTAGTAAACAAATGTCAATAAATAAATGCATAAATAAATAACATGACTGCAATTCTAGCAAATCACAAACAACAACCAAGGGAAAATAGAGAAATACAAAGATTTTTCTAACAGCGCAGTCATAGACTCTAATTACAGTAATTTCAGACGTGATATGAAAAGGTGGCAAAGACCTCAGAAAGGGGGAGGGGAGTCAGTCACAAACTCACTGAAAAGTAAGAAAAGTACAGAATAAGCTGACCTTAAGATGGTAGAAAATTTAGTCAGAATTTAGTCTAAACAGTCAGAAAAGATGAAAAACCAAATAGTTCCTCACAAAAAGAAAGAAAAAATATTAAACTGATGGAGTAGTCTGACGCCATTTCAGAAAAGTGCTTGCCCTCTGTGATGTTATGGGGTAGTGCCATCTGTGCTAGGGAGAGTAGGGCAGTATATGTGTACATATGCCAGTATAGCTAGCTGGAGTTTTGTAAAGAATTTTATGTTATTTGACTATCACACTGATTTGTACAGATGTTTGAGTTAAAAATGCATTTGTAAAGTTATTGTTGTTAAAAATGCATCAGCAGTAGGTCCTGCTGAACAGAAAGAATGTATGTATGTATATTAGGTTGTATTGTTGTAACTGCTGAAATGTGCATCTTTGTCAGAGAACCCTGAAAGGCTGGAAAGTTTGAAATTGTGTTATAGCTTTTAGATGCTGCCACATATCTTACCAAAGTTCTGTGTGTATATTGTTCCAGAGTCAGGTGATCAGAGGTTATGTCATGCTCTGATCAGCATCTATGTTTTGGAACTCTAGCATCAGCACTTTAGAATCTGACAGGAAAGATTTCTGACAGGATATATATCACACATCCACACAGACAAGACAAACATCATCTGTCTTTTGCTATGGTAAGACACTCAGCACACATCAGCTTGCCTTGCTTTAGTAAGTAGTCAGTGAATTATAATCCTTTAGTCCGTAAGGGGCATTTAATGAGAATAGTTTAGTATTGTTTTCTGCATCTGTGAAAAACTATCCAACTGTATTATTTTTATATCTCTGTGGCTAAAACTCTGTTTATTGTATTCACTATTTTCCTGTTTTCTGTTTTATTATTTATCATTAAATATTTTAAAACCTTTCATTGTGGTGGGTCAGTTAGAGAATACTTTTAACATCTTGAGAGTACTTATGCTTGTTTTAGTGACACTGTGGCCACCCCTGAAAGCCTTGCTGCTTTGGTCGCACTCTATCATTTGTATTAGTATTAATTTTACACAGTTTAATTGGTACCCTTTGTAAGAGCCTTAAGGTGGCTGACTGGTGGTAGCATGATTAACTCAGAGTCTGGACAAAAAGGGGCACAGCTAGTAAATCTATGCCAGATTTTCCCAGGTGTGTGTGTGTGTGTGTGTGTGTGTGTGTGTGTGTGTGTGTGTGTGTGTGTGTGTGTGTGTGAAACTCAAATATCCAAGTGTGTGTGTTTCAGCTACTGGAAACAAGGACACAGAGCCCCAAAGTGGTTAGTGTGGAGTTTTGTGTGGGTCTGGCGAGAGGGAGAGTCCAGCCCCAGGTCTGGAGCATGCTTCCTGTGTGTTCTTAAGGGAAATTGTGCTTGGTACAGAGAGCTGCATCTGAAAATAATGTGTGAATTCATCTTTGCTCTTAGTAGCCATCCCTAACCAGAGTCAGTGGGGAAGATTGGGTCTCCTTGATTACGGGCCTAGAGTAGGGACCCATCACACCCTCTACTTCAGAGAACATCAAAAAGAGTTTTAAGGATCTTTCACATTATGCCATCATGTCAGGTCAGTAGCCTGGGAAAGTTTGAGGTGCTGGCATGGCTAAGTCCTGCTGGTTTCACTCCCGCTGGTTGAAGATGACAGAGCTACCCATACCAGATCATTAGCCCACTTATACCACTCAAATGTCCAGATTTTTGCCTCATATTTTTGGTCTGTTCCTCAGAAAATGTATGGTTTTTCTGGAAGTGTTCTAACAAATTACTGAGGACTGAAGTAACTAAATGATGACATACATTTGAGTTTTAGACTTCTTATACATCAGGAAATGTACAAGAACACAAAACGGACCACTCTAGCAACTTTCTAGATTTATAACAGCAATATTTAAAAACTGTCCCTGATCTTGAGTCTTTGCTCCCCCCCCCCATTATTTTTAGCTTTGTCCAGATTTCTTGCACTAAGAAGTTGAAAGGTATTAGCCCACTGTACATGTGCATCAGGCCAAGCAGGCCATTATCCAGCTTTAGTGAAAACATACAATGTAATCTAAGAATGCCTTTGCACAACAAGTTCTGTAACCCCCACACTTCAAACTTAGACATGCTTTGGCATAAAGGGATAAAGCTCTGGCTATAGCGTAGATGTCTTGGGTTCAGTTAGCATCTGAGCCATCTGGGTTGTGGCAAGAGGAAGGATAACTGTGCCTGTTTTTGGTGGTGTGGATGCATGCGTGGACATCTCTTACATCAAATCTTTGGTTGAGGTTGGGGGCACGCTACAGAGGCATTTCTTAACTGGAAATAGGTGAAGACATCAGATGAGTCACCATGTAGGTGGAACAAAATGCCCATGTCACCATTGTACATCTGCCTGTCAGACTTACCTGTACATGTGGGAGGAGGAAATGTGAAGTTAGGGCTTAAAGGACCCCCCCAGCAGCAGTATGACACTGCACTGCGATGCCAAGTATGGGTCAGAATAAGTCTTCAGGTGTGAAGGAGAGTGTGGTAGACCAGGTTGAAGAAGACAGGCATCAGTGGCGGCCAATGGTTAGCTCTGAGAACGCAGTTCAAAACAAAAAAATATAGTTCAAACCTCAAATATGAAATATCATTAAACAACACCCCATTATCTCAAATGAATTATGCCCCTGTCAAAGCTGTTAGAAAATAACAACCAGTTGCAATTTCAGTTAACACCATCACATTTTGTATTACTATATGCTAAAAAATATCAGCATTCAACACTCCATAAATTAAAATCAATAATATCCTCCGATCTTTACAATCTCTGTGGCTCTATCACTACTCACAGGCACTGGGTCTACTACAAATAAATATTAATGGCATTCCATTTATCATACTGATCATAAAAAAATAGCTATAATTAAGTATTGAATCTCTTAAACGTTAATCTTATATATATAAAAACTTGGAAACAAGATGAAGGAGAATCACAAATCAAATAACTTTTAAAAATTCTCTTGATGCCTGCTTGGGGCTTTATTTATTCATGTATTTATTTATTTTGTTATTAATCTTGGAGTCTACATTTTAAATGACCATTTGGCTGCTATGCAGTTAGCCAAAGCTGTGAACTACAAACTATGAACTTCTAACCATCAAATAACAGTAATTGTGTCTTAACATAAATAGGTAATGTAACAATTTTGAACATTATATAGTATATCTTACTAGAGAATGTTAATAATGATCTAAATAAAAGCCAGACCACTTAACAGTAGCTAGCAGCATTCCTTTCAGTCCATAAGGAGAGATACATGTAATATCAAACATCACTTCAAGATCATTGATATAATAATCTTACCAGTCATTCTCCTTCTCAGAGTTGTGAGAAGATAACCACTTGAATCCTTTCTCCCACTCATATGAGTCTTTAAGTGACTTCTAGCTAAGATACTTAGTGAGATTATTTGTCCTAAGCCACTTCAGCATCAGCAAAACAATTCACTGTTGTGGAAAAGAAGATCTTTGTAACAGCTGTATACATCAAAATACATTTTAAACCTTTCAGTCTACATCCATGCATGACAGTGAACATTTTTGTTTGCCTTTTAGCTGTTTGTTCCAAATAATCATTATAAAAAAATCTTTAAATTTCCAAGTTACAAACTTTAATAGAATTCCACAAAAGAGTGAAACTTCACTCAAAGTTTGTCTGCCTATCTCACCATTGATAAAGGTACCCTGTGGACTCTCATTAAGTTAATACAATTTTATGGACAATGAAAACACGCCAACAACTTGCCATTTAGATTGGCTACACAATCCAGTACTTCCTCTTTTCCAGGACTCCAGTCAAATCCATATTCTTTCTTCTCATTTTATGTTCCACTTTTACCATCCTAGAAATAAATATTGTTAATTTTACCCATGAACTGTTAACTGCATCAACAAAAAACATCTGCTTAATCATAGCATAAAATACCTTCATTAGTATCAATGACATCAATTTTGACACTAAATGCTGAAACTTTCTATTCACTTGTCATAGTTCAATCAACTGTAACTGCTGAAGCATTAATAACATATCCCTCCTCTTTACTAATGGCCTCCACCATCACAGCTATCAGGCAAGCATGGCACACACAAAGTCAGAGATCTACTCACAACTGAACCTGAAGTGGCACTTGAAAATTTCCGCATTTTAATAAATATATGCTATCTTGCTTCTCACTTAAATCACTTTACATTCTGCTAAAACATGATTATGTGTACTTATTGATTTAACATTGACCTAGAGCTACTAAGGAAAATACCTTTTATCAAAAAGCACCAAGACACCTCCTCAGCTTGGACTTCCAAGTAGGCTGCTTATTGAGTAACAGCTTGACTCTAGCTCCCCCAGTGTGAAAACAGAAACACAACAGAGAAGGCCAGTAGACTTTTGTGTTTATGGGTAAATTTTAGTAACTGACTAGTAAGTGTAATGCCTGGATGCCAGGAAAAAAGAAATACAAAGCACCTTGAATAAATCAGCTACAAAACGTGAGGAAGAAAAACTGATTGGAAAAAAAGTTCTGCAACTGTTCAGCAACAAATAATGCAACTTCCAGACATGACTTCCAGAAATCTACAGGAATATGTATGACAACTGCACACAGACCTGGTTAAAATAAATGAACACTGATGGAGTATATCAACACAAACAACAAAAGGCTGGAAAATGGAAGAAGCTTTAAGCAGATAATCAGATAAGGTGATAATACTGCAAAAATCAGGTTGAAATGAAGAAAAGGCTGGCTGAGTATGAGACTGCTCAGAAAGAGATGTTTCCAAAACTAATAGAATTAGAGGACAGAGCACATAGGGAAAACCTGAGATTTTCAGCTATACCAAAGAAGTTGGAAGGATCAGACTGTATTAATATTTTGAAAGCACAAATAAGCAACTGGACTGGTATTCCACAGCAGGAGTTGTTAGTTGAAAGGGCACATCTTGTGTATGCTCCAAATCTGGCTATGAGAAAGCAACCTAGACCTTTAATAGTAAATATGCAATCCTACCAGCAGAAGGAGTTAATTCTGACAAAACTGTGGCAGAAGAACAAAATACTAAAAGTGGTAGACAGCAAAGTGTTTGTGCAGAATGATTACCCATTGTACACCAGGCAGAAGAGGAGCAAATTCATTCCACTATTCAGGGAATGTTAAAACGCAGGTGTGAGATTCAAAGTGCTGTACCCAGCTGTCTTCAATGTATTCTTCCCTGGAGGGATAAAGTCATTTTTTGATGAAGTACATGCTAAGGAGGAAATACAAAAGTTTGTCCAACAAACATTGAACTGTGAAACAGAAGGAGGTTCTGCTTCTTGTTCTTCTGGTAATAAAGACCACAGAGAGAAAGTACCTGTGAAATCTTCCCACTGTTTCAACAGAAAATGTTGGAGAGAAGGAAGGGAGCATGAGAGGTGACTAGAAGAATTGAGAGTACATTGGAAATGAAGCAGAGATAGGATATGGGAGATAGAGATGAACAGTAATAAAACCAGTAACTTAATGTGGGATTACAATGCAATAATTATATTTGTGAAATATGACAGAACAAGAAAATCTAGAAATATTGGACTTTTTCAGAATTTGTTGGACTTGTGGGGAACTCTAAATTATATGTCCTACTTCATGTCATTAATATTCAGAAAAATACTTTGGGATGGAGGAGAGAGGGTAGAAAGTTAACTGTAAGTAAAGACAACATTTTTTCTTAATAGTACTATTTTTGTGGTGTATGGTTTTCTTTGCAAGCTATAAAGTACAGTTTTCTTAGTTATTTTTAAATGTAATGGGGATTGTAAATACTTACTGCTGTTCCTTTTTCCCCTTTCTTTCTCCCTTCTCTCTTGTTCAGTTTTAAGAAATGCAGGCACTTCAATATAAAAAAAACTGGTTAAAACAGCATGACAAAAGAAAAATGAATGTGCTCTTTCTCATTCTTGCAAGGGGAATGACTGGATTAAGGACCTTAGATTGATTTAGTAACAAGTTTTAAGAAAAACAAGTACATGAAAAAGAATATTGAATATTATGAAGCTTTTTTCCTAGCAAATGAATGTATGCTTAGTAGCAATTTTGTATCTGGCAAAAGAAACAATCTGATAAAGAGAAATTGACTGTCTGGTTCTCATGTCTCCATGGAGACAATCTGATAATGAGAAATTGGCTGTCTGGTTCTCATGTCTCTATTGAGACAATCTGTTAAAGAGAAATGGGTTACAGTCTGGTGGAGAGTGATTGGCTGTGGGGGAAGAGAAACTGGCTAGGAGATAATGCTCTCTGAAAGCACTGAGAGGTTTTCCCAGCTGGGAGAGCTATAATGATAAAACAAAATTAGTTATCACTTAGTAGAAGCACAGGCTGCACCATGCATCTTAGCATGGATAACCTTTCTTTTAGGTTAACTCAAGTCTATAAGTATAGCTGTCAGTTTGGGACATTTGTTCCTATTAGGAGGGTAAAACTTCAGCATTTGAAGATGTATGTAGTTCTGTGTGCTGGTATTAAATTAATAGATTTAGGGGGAATTTTTTTGAAGGCTTTCAATAAAACAAAAAGTTTTGTAAGATGTGATATAGGCTCAAATGTATATGACAAGAAACAACTATATAAATGTTCAATCTGCCAAACAGTCTATATATGTAACACAAAATCTGGAACTAGACATTTAACAAAAAAAGTGTTATACATAAAGGTGGGAATAATAACTTTTTAATACAATAAAGCTTTCTGTAATATATTTAAATGTCAATGGTCTCACCAATAAATACAAAAAAGAAAGAATAGTGAACAATAATATTAAGCAACGTAGAGTGCAAATAGTTGTGTTACAGGAGACACATTTGGAAAGAACCGAACATCTGAATTTGATAAAGAAAGGTTTTCAGGATGGTTATTCAGTGGAATATCTGGGACAAAGGAAAAGAGGAGTACTTATATTAGTTGCAAGAGGAGCTCCAATACTGATGGAAGAAAATAAAAAAAAGATAATATTGGCAGATTTGTAGAGCTAAGGGGCTACTGGCAAGGGAAGAGAATTACAGTGGCATGTATTTATATTTAACCTAAAACTGCTATAATGCAGTTAAAGAAAAATTTGGCAGAAATAGTCAGTTTGCAGCAAGGAATATTACTTATAGGTGGAGACTAGAATTTGATTTGCAGCAGTGAAGATTACTGTGGGGGGCTCAGAAGGGAAAGTATAACAAAGGAGGTTAGATTATTGAAAAAAATTATGAAAGTATTTGGCATGGAAGATGTGAATTCAGTAATAGTAGTTCAGAGTAAATGTACATTTTATTCCTCAAGTTGAACTGGGCTAGGCTAGACAGAATTTACATTTCACAGGAACATGTGCATTTAATTGAAGGGCTTGATATGCACCCAATAACTATTTCAGATCATGCGCCAATAATAACTAAAATAAAAACACAGTAGTGAAATAAAAATGAGACAATGGCACTTTCCCACCTATCTGCTGAAAAGAGAGGAATTTAAGGCATGGGTAGTGGATATTATTCAGGAGCTATCTGAGAGTATAGAAATTACTTCTGAAAATATAGCTAGGGAGTGGGATAAAAAAGTGGAGTTTAAAAATAGAGTGGAAATAAAAGAAAGGGAGCCATGGTTAAGAAGTAAAAAGAATTATTTAGAGGGACTGACAAATGTTAAATTATTGCAGAATAGGGGAATCTCACAGAATAAGAGGATCAACTGCAGAATGCTAAGCAGAAAATAAGGGATTACCTCGGTCATATACATGAATTTAGAAAGATTGCTTTTAAACAAATGTTTTTTTTATAATAACACTAGAGCATAAAAACTTTTAGCACAACTCAGACAACAGAAGATAGAAAGGGCTGTTGCCAAGCTTGGGTAGCTTGTATCAAGAAAGGTAACAAGAGATCTTGTAGAGGTATTAGAAATATTTCAGAAATTCTATGAAAGTCTGTATAAAGCAGAGAAATATGGAAATCAAGAAAACATACAAATGGAAACATTTATGAAATAATTAAATATGCCAAGGTTAGAGGTAGATGAGGCTCAATTACTAAGGTTAGGATAGGAGGAGATGAGATAAAAACTGTTATGTATAACCAATCTACAGGAAAGTCCCCAGGAATATATGGTATTCCTGTGGATGTTTGGAGTCTAAGAGGGAAAAAAAACTGATAAAGATCTGGAAGGTTTTATTTAGCAGAATTTTAAGAGGAGCAGAAGTACCAACATCCTGGAAGAAAATGGTAGTAACTGTAATACATAAAGAGGGTAACGATCCATCAGATCCAGCTTCATACAGGCCCATTTCAATACTAAACCATGATTATAAAATGTCCATGTCTATAATAGCTAAAGAATGGCAAAAGTAATGCCAAAATTGATAGACATGGATCAATGTGGTTTTATGGAGGGGAGGTAAATATTTGACAACTTTAACAGAACACTAATGATCCAGAGGGAAGCAGAATGCAAGAAAATACTATTGTTTTTGGTGGGTCTTGATGCAAACAACGCATTTGACAGAGTAAACTGGGACTTTATGAACAGAGAAATGGAAGCATTTGCATTTACTGAAAAAATTATAAGGTCGATTAGAAGGAAATATGAAGGATTGGAAGCAAAAATTAAAGTGGGTGGGGGTCCTCTCTGTTAATTTCTCCTTGAGCAGAAAAACCAGGTAGGGATATCCTCGCTGCCCTTTCTTATTTGCATTATATTTAGAACCACTGGCAAAGAAAATAAGGGACTCAGAAATTCAAGGATATAATTGGTATGGTAGTGAAGAAAAGCTTGCTCTATTTGCAGATGGTATTATTTTATACCTGACAAAACCAAAAAGAGACACTAACATTTCAAGACAGTTTCAAATCTTTTTGAGATATAAAATAAATGAAGCTAAAATGAAGGCAATAGTGGTAAGTTATGCAAACCACAAAAAAGCAACCCACAAGTAAGGACACACGCCCAAATTTATTCGGCTAAGTGCTTTCGTCTCAGACAATGATAAGACTTCTTCAGATAACAGTATAGTCATAAATCACCATTAAATACACAAAGAAAATAACACGACAACATTCCCAATTAACATTTAAAAAAGAAAACACACAGAAAACTAAACCTAATAGCAAAGCTTATAAATTCATACATAAAAAAATATGTATATATGCACATGTTTAAAAGCATTTCCTCATCTATATTGTACCTTTAAAATGCATCTAATGGATGCCAATTCATTTAACCCAGGCCATCCTACCACTTTTAAATGCAAAATCCAACATAACACCCTTTTCTCAAGCCATAGCTGCCAAGGACCACCCCTAGGTGTCTTGCTCAATTGTTTAATCACAATAAATTTAAAATGATGTTCAGGATATTCTGACATATGCCTAAAAAAGAGCATTAGTCATTTTTTTCCCTTTAATTTCATAAGTGTGTTCATATATACAATTTTTCAATTTACGTTCCATCTTATCTATATAAAAGGCATAACAGCATTGACATAATCCCCCAGAAACCACCCCCACGCTAATACAGTTAAACTTTCCATTAATTTTTAGATGATACCCCTTGATATAAAAAAATTTGCCCATATTAATATATGAATAAAAGTGGCACCGCCCACATTTTGCCATCTGTTTAAGCTTGCTATAATCACTAGAACACATTGTTCTTTCCACAAGGTTCTTCAGGTTATAACCTCTCTTATACACAATCAGGGACTTAGTACTTATTTTTGATCTGACTGTATAACAACCACCAACACTGACCAATTTTTAAAAATAACTTCCTTCACTTGTTTCCAATCAACAGTGAAATGAGTAACAAAAGATAACTTAAAATTAGGCATCCTGCTGTTACCATTTACATTAGGCATGGAATCAATCCTTACAAGTTCTTGGGAATCATTAGTATCCAAATTGACTAGTATAGGGGCATAAAAACCTGATCTTCTCTTATTAATTACTTCCATTTTAATTGCCCTCACAAAATCAACAGGATAATCCCTTTTAATGAACATATTTTCTAACAGCTCACACTCACTTAGAAAATCTTCAGAAAGAGACACCATTCTTGCAGCCCTTACAAATTGCTCCTTAATGACTGCTTTCTTTTGAGGTCGTGGGTGCGAACTATTAAAATGTAGAAATGAATTTGAATATGTGGGTTTCCTGAAAATTGTAGATACATATCTACCATTAACCAAATATTTTACCAATTTAACATCCAAAGCCTAAAAGTGCATGTATATTCCAATACAAACACACACACACACACACACACACACACACACACACACACACACGTATATATGTGTATATATATATATATGTATGTATGTATATACAGCACATTCTGAAAGAGAAAGGTCCAGTGCATGTATATTCCAATATATATATATATATATATATATATATATATATATATATATATATTACACACACACACACACACATATATATATATATATATATATATATATATATATATATATATATATATATATATACATATATAGCACACAACAGAGAAACCAAGCTGTCAAAATCTAATGTTGTTGAAAGTACCAAAATAAATGACTGCATTACATTACATTTCATATAAAAGCTCATTTGGCTGGTCCCCTGCTAACCATCATGCCTGGCGTACTCATCCAGCTGTCCCAAGGACCCGTTCATTCCTAGGGAGTGACAGCTTTATGTCTCATTTGTTTTGTGAGATGTGAGCCAGAAGTGGGAGGCATCATCCATTGTTTACAAATTGGGGTCGCTAATGTAATGTAGGTTACCTTTGTCATATTTAGGGTTTTATTCATTTATTTATATTTCTTTGCCAAGAAAGTCCAGCTGGAACTTGGGATACCCTTTTTCAGGAGAGACACTGGAAGAAAAAAAGCAACCTATATACATATTACTCTTCCCTATTACGCTGTAAAGTTCGAACACTATGTGGTCGAACCCATATGTTCGAACTTTTAAAAGTTTGAACGTGTTAAAGGAGATCTCCGTTCAGTGCAGAAAGGGAAGATTTCCCTTTACTGCACTGTAGTGAGGTCTTGGAGTTGGTATATTTAAAGAGTGGAGGGTGTGGGGGCCACAGTCCCCCACATAGGAGGTGCAGGGGGGCTTGCCCCCCCCCAGCTTACAACTGTTAGGTAGGTTTCTTCTGTTTTTTTATTTTTTTTTCTGTCATTTTCGAAATTTTAAAAGTTCAAACACGTGGGTTTGACCATATAGCGTTCGAACTTTTAAAGTTTCGATAAAGTAATATGAACACACATATTACATACCAGTTATATAATAGCCATGGAAGAATACAACTACATAAGCAAAATATTCTGTATAAAGATACAGCCTAGCCAAAATGTACTTTGAAAGCAAATTTCAAATGAGTATAGTACAAGTGAGCCGCTGAAGAAATGACAGAATATAATTTATGTATAATATGGTGATTCAAATATGTGCAGTTCACATGCAGTGAAGTTACCTATATACAGGTTCCAGGATGGACCCTTGTGGTACTCCATTAGTAAACAGCAAATAAAGTATGAAAAAATATTGCTGTTTGACACATTTTGTTCTGTCAGATAGGTATCTGGTTTCTTTTATGATTGGCTATATTTAGGAAAGATGTTAAGGCTATAGGTGTACTGTGGCTTGAATGAAAGTTATGTTGAATGAGTGAGACCAAGTTATTACCCAATAGTTATTGGAGTATCTGGGAATTAATGCATCTTTCAAGAATCTAGAGAGTAGTGGGGGAAATTTTTTTGGTTGGGAGTTAGTTCAATGGAATTGAACACACACACACACACACACACACACACACACACACACATATATATATATATATATATATATTTTTTTTTTTCCCCATAGGTCTATGGCATAAGATTCAGAGATGGAATTGATTATGAGAATAGATAAGGAGTATGCTAGAGCTACAGTAATAGTTGATTTCATGTGGTGTCATATTACTTTTCAGGATGGAAACTGTGGCATGAATGTAGTCAAAGTAGTTTTACAAGTTTATATACTAGCTTTTGTTGATTTTAGATATCTTGTTTACAGTTAGCAAATAAGTAAATTACAAGGCCAGTAATACTCTTCAGATATTTTACCATTGTGTTACTGTTGGTGCTGTGATAATTTCTAACTGTTAACCATTTGAGTGACTCTTGAGTTTCTCTGTAATATGTTTGGCTTTTTCTATGCCTGATGTTTTAAGTTAATTTTATAAGATTTGTATCATATCTCTTTAGCATTATTTAAAAAATAAGAATTTGTAATATGTGCATTTACTGAAAAGCCTTTTACATTCAAGTAGTGTGCGTTTTATATAATATATCTCAGTTCTTCACGTGCAAGTATCTTTGAGTTTTGCCTTATTTATGAACTTGTTGAAAGTGTTTTGCAGCCCACATTTTAAAGTTATTGTCATATTGTTCTGCAGATGTCTTTAAAGCTCATATTTTGAGGATCAGCTATTAAATATTTACAGATAGTCGCTTCTTCTTTCGTTTTTTTCCCAGTTAGGGGTCGCCACAGTGGATCACCTGTCCGGTCATGATTGGCAGTAGAGTTTTATAGTCACTAACAGAATAATTCAGCTAGATATGTGCTGATCATACTTTTGTTGAAAACAGCATATTTCAAGGGAGTTTATCCCTTGACATTTCATTTGTAGACTTTGCCCTCACAACCCCTTACTTAATACAGTCACCTCCTAGAGTCAGAAAAAGAGTGGGAAAAGGGGAATTTCTCATATCTTATTACAAATGTATTAAAACTACTAACCTTATGATTTAAAAATACTTCCTATATCTCTATATATATCTCAAATTAAAAAATAAAAAATATATATGTGTGTGTATGTGCGTGTGCGTGTGTGTGCGTGTGTGTTTTTGTGTGTGTGTGTGTGTGTGTGTGTGTGTGTGTGTGTGTGTGTGTGTGTATGTATATAGATACAAAAAAAAAACAAACAGTGTGAATGCTTCGACTTTAGTCAACTGGTAAAACAGAAAAGAATAAAGAATAAAAATTCAATAAATCTACATTTAAAATGTCTCATAATAACTCAAGTTCAGTACCATTCTGTAACATTTTCATAACTAAGTCCAAACCCTTCTCATGTGGTACAGTCTAGTAAACAGCAATGTCATATCTATAGTTACTAGCAAGTCTTTCTCATCAACAACCACATTTTTAATTTTATTAAAAAATCAAAAGTGTCCTGCTGTTGCTCACTTTTTAAAACATTTTGCTCCAAAAATATAGCTTCTTTGCATGCTTTGAAGGAACAATTAGGCTTAATAGAGGATTGTCAGTTGATTTATGCTCCACTGGTATATCAAAAAATCACACTTAATCTAGACTGCTTAACTGTCAAATAGTCTGCTAATTCTTTATTTATCCATCCATCCATCTTTAAACTATTCATCAATCATTCTATCAGTATACTTATAATTTCTATGAACTTGAATCCTGCTACCACAAGATCTCCAAATTTGCAACCAATTCAAAAAACGCATCCCACCACTGCCTCTCCCTCCTCACTTTCAACTGGCTTGAACTACCCAACTACCTCAGTTACCTACATCTCACCAATGCCCACAAGCTCATCTTTAAACCTGCCAAATGCCCAGCTCTCGTTACTTCCTTAAAATCTTACATTCCCAACCGCTCACTCAGATCCAAAAAAACAAAATCTCCTTCAGGTCTACAAACCTGCACAACCTCCTGGCCATCTACTACTGTCCCACTCCTTAGCTAAACAGTGGCACTCTCTCCCCACACACCTACGCAACCTACCTAACCATACAAATTTCAATTCTCAGCTACCCTCTCATCTTTCTTCCAAAAGGGAATGCCCTTGCCGTGCTCCAACTTAAACCCTCCCCTCATTCCACCTTGCACTGACTCATCCAACTACCTCTACTATTACTTCTTCCCACCCAAAACAATCCCTCCCCTACCAAAAACTAATTTTCTCTCTAACATCTATTGTACTATATTTTCGGTCTCAATTATACTATTACCCTCTCCATACATAATATTTTCCTAACCTACTAATGGCTAGTAGCTATATATTTTGAAATGTTAAACCTACAATTGAGTTTATAACAAAAATATTCACATTTTGTAAATGTTGAAATTTCTGCATTGAATTATGTCTTTTCATTTTTATAACATTGTGACAAGCCAATTGCAAATATCATGGAGCTTATCTGTAAATGTTTAATTAGCTGTATGAACTATGTCCTTTTGTAACATGTGAAATGTAACTTGCAATTATTGTGGAGCTTTTCTCCCCGTGCCTCCACTCAAAATGGGCTCTTCTTGGCTCAGTGGACTTCCCCAGTCATCCAACTTAAATAAATACAATAAATAAATAAATAACACCATTACTAGACATTTCCATATATTAATTTTTATTATTTAATAATCCAAATATTTTTGATTAGTATACCTCTCTATCCATCATTTATTTTCCTAACCAAGCTATCATAAATAAATTTATTCAAGAGAATTTTGTCATATTTTGTTAAATAAAAAAAAACTTTTATCAGCATTCTTACCTAAAAGTTCTCTTAATTTGTATTCACATGTTCTCTCAGAATCTAAAATATGTGGAAGCAAAGGAGGGTAATAAACACTCTGTTTTTTACATGCACCACTTCTATAATTATTATTGTTAAATAAACATTTAATATTTAAATTTCTTGTAAAACTTTTCAAAACAATAACTGCATACAAACTCCAAGCTCTTTTGCAGGGTTGGGAGGGTGGCCTAATGGTTAAGATGTTTGCCTTACAAACACAAGGTGCAGGGTTTGAGTCTCACAAGGAATAACTGGCTAGGCTCACAAGGGCAGTTAGCCTAGAACTAATCTATGAACCTATGAACCTAATCTATGAACCTATGACTGTTCAACATTTCATAAGGAGATTTACTTTTTCCGATGATAATATTCAATTAGTCAGATTAGCAATTTTAAATGAATGACTATCAAAGCAGTTCAGTTGTCTCTCCTGTTTTGTCCATACCTGTTGAGAATTCTTTTGGCATTTTTGATGTGGCTGCCATGAACAACTGCTTGTGGCCAGGTTCTGTTGACTGTCTACAAAGAGTTCCTCTGACATATTAATCACAAATTCAAATGTCTCCACTAGAATTGGTTGCCATTCCTTTATTTCTGCTTTCGCCTTAATGCTGATAAACGTGCCTCTGTGTCTGCATCTGCACTGAGTTTCAACATAAAGAACATCATTCTGATCTCTACTGGTTGCTGAAGGTGCTGATGTCATTTGTGCTCCTTCCGCATTACTGGGCACAGTTTTATCCTTCTTACTATTAAAATATACATTCATTAACATAATCTGTAATGGCCCTTTGAAGTTTCTTTAATTTCCATTGTTTTAAATTATCTTCTTCTATAGCCAAGGTTTTTTTAATCTCTTCTGTTTTCAAACTGAAATTCACTTCATAAATCAACCTTTTTAGATCTTCCATCTTCATTTTAATGTCTGTAAGTAATCTATGTAATTTGTTATTGTTAAAATCAATTAATAATTCCAAATAAGCCAAAGCAGCTCTGTAATTAATTCTCTTCCACTGCACTAAAAAGTCTTTGTTATATTTTTTCCCCCGTAGGTAAAACTAACATATGTAACAAACATAGAATACGCTTCAACTTAACTCCTTGAAAAAAATGTTCCATTGAAGCCTCTCATATTTTAATAATAGACTTTCAAACCTCTTGACTTTTTTGTTCAAATTTACAGGTAGGGACACAGGCACTGAATGCACCTAACATAATGGATTAGATGTAATTCAAAGAGAATCCAAAAGCATTCAGATTGTATAACAACATCAGACAACAATCTACTACCGTTACTCTCTCACTGACATTCAATAAAACTACCTTCCTGCTATTCAGTAATGGTAAAACCTGTTGGTACCACCAAAAACTCTGAAGTCAAACCTTAGTTGCCAGGGACACATAACTAAATTAAATTCCAAAAGAAAAATTATGTAAATACCCAATTTTCAGTCAAGTGATAAAATAATAAATAAAGAATAAAAACTGAATAAAACTACTAACTCTTTTATTAAATAACCAAATGTAGAGCCACATCACAGTAAGCACTTTTGTCAATTACAAAAACTTCTTCAGACTGTGACTTCCAAAATACACCACTTACTATACATAATCTGTCCCTGAAACCATCTGTGCCCAATTTCTGTTGACTTTTATATTGACAGGACTAGTAGGAAGGTAAATGAAATCATTTATGAACATTGTCATGCAGTTAGAAATAGTAAGATTAATAAACTAGCTAAACATGCAGGAAAATGTCAGGGTTTTAAATGTTTTTATTTTTATCTCTTGGATGCTGTCACTTTAGATATTAGAGAAGAACATTTGGAAAATCTATTGTATTCAAGAGAATTTGAATGGCAGGTTAAACTAAATGTTGATGTTACACCAGAAAATAACAATGCTGTGAATTTTTAGTGCAAACAAAAATGAGAAGGCTGATGCTTTAATTGAAGTCATGATTCAGCTTATTTATGGTAAGAAGTGTAGTTTGGAATTCTAACAGACAAAAGTACTTACTGTGATAGGGTTTTACATTTTATTCTAATGTAAGAGGTGGTGGTTTTATTCAGTCTTTATATATATATCTATCTATATATATATATATATATATATATATAGAGAGAGAGAGAGAGAGAGAGTGAGAAAGAGAGTGTGTTATACATTTACTGCAATATCAGATATGAATTAGCAGGTCTAGCCATGTTAAAAGCAGAACTAAGACCATTAAGCATTAGGTAACGTAGCATCTGAAACCTCCCAAGGCTATTAGGCCCGTCTCTTTTATCCATACTGTTCTGCAAAGTAGCTTCCTTTCCAGATCTCTGTTATACTATACTAAGGTAGAGCATAAGAAAACAGAATAAGCACTATGAAATCTCTTGATTAGGTCAGCAATGAAGGATGGAGGGTATGTTGATGAGGATGGAGCTGCTTATCCAGATGTGAAGTTATATAAGTACATAACTCTCATATTTGGTATGTAAAGGGCCATCCTCATGCATAGTAGGCCAGAATCCCAGGTTTCTTCTCTTTGACTGTCACCTGCGTAGGAGCATACCTCTGATAACTGCACCCCTGAAGGAAGACCCATATCTAGAGATTGCATCAACCTTATAATGTCTTGCAAAAGTATTCATTAAAAAGCAATGTATTTTGGTATAAAATATTATCCAAGAATATAGGTTCATAGGTTCATAGATTCATACTAGGCTATCTGCCCTAGGGCATTTATAAGCCTAGCCAGAGTGTGTTTGGCTTTTGCCACCCATTTTAAAATAATTTTGCTATGCCCTTTTTCGAGGTTAGTATACTGTGCCTCTGTCTAACAGTGACACAGAAGTGATACCCGGGGTAAACCTATGATCTCCCATCCACTCATCAAGATTCCTCTTGAAGAGAGTCAATGAGGGACTCTGCCTAACCTGGACTGGGATTTTATTCCAGAGTGAAGGGAGCCTCTGGGTTATGAATCTGTCCCTCCAGCATGTCCTATTTATTTCAGTGCTGAGGTTCAAGTCTCGAGCGTAGCTCAATGGGATTTGGATTTTCTGAGGTGCAGCATGTCCATTAATTCCGGGTTGGACATGGCTTTATACGTCAGGCACAGATCGCCTCTGAGCAGGCGGTATGCCACTGAGTAGAGCTGGAGTTTCTTTAACCGGGCAGCATATGGCATCTGTTTGAGCCCTTTGATCCCCTTGGTGAGGTACTTTTGGGGTCTTTCCAGTTGCTGCAGGTGTCTGATAAGGTACATCCCAAAAGGGGCATTGAACTCAATTTTGGGCCTGATGAGGGATGAGTAAAGAGGCACAATGACCTCCCCTGATCTAGATGTGAATCCCTTCATGATTAGGTGGGCTATATAAAATGTTTTTCTAACCACTTTGGCCACGTGGTTGTCAAATGAGAGATTGCTATCAACTTGGGTCCCTAGGTCCCTAATTACTTCTTCTGTACTTAATGGATTACCACCTATGTGGTAATTTGTGGGCACTTTGTTTTTGCCAAAGGAGATGACTATACACTTTTTGGCGTTTAGCTTGAGGCCATGGCTCTGGCACCAGTTGTCTGTTTCTATGAGGCCTTTTTGGAGGATGCTTGTGTCGGCTGGAGTGTCGATAATGGCGCCCAGTTTGCAGTCATCTGCAAACTTGGTCAGCCACAGTCCTTCCGTGTTGGCCTGTATCTCCAAGAAATATATACTGAACAAGAGAGGTCCCAGGACTGAGCCTTGTGGGACGCCACTTGTAACTGGTTTGGAGTCTGACATGGCTCCAGCAATTCTAACCATGTGGGTTCTGTCCTTGAGCCAGTTTGCAACCCATCTAGTGACATAGGGGTTTATATTTAAGCTGGTGAGCTTATCTATAATGCCCGAGTGGGGTATTGTATCGAAGGCTTTTGTGAGGTCCAGGTAGGCTGTGTGGACCACCTTCCCCTCGTCAATGGCCTTAGTGACTGTTTCAAAGAAATCAACCAGGTTTAAGAGGCAGGATCTGCCCTTAACAAAGCCAAACTGGGTAGGATCCAGTGTCTGTAGGTCCCCAATATCTTTATTTATGAGGTCCATGATGATCCTTTCCATAGCTTTGCAGACCAAGCTAGTCAGGCTTATGGGGTGATAGTTTCCAGGATCCGTTGAGGCACCACCTTTGTGGAGAGGGACCACTGTTGCTGTACGCCACTCTTTGGGTACATATCCTGTAGTAAGGCTGAGATTGAACAGTAGTTTTATGTTTGGGTTTAGCTCTTCTTGGAGTTCATGTAGGACGCAGCCTGGGACACCACCTGGTCCCATTGATGCTGTGTTTTTGCTTTGGAGAGGGCAGCTCTTACCTGAGCATCTGAGATGTCAGGAGGCAGCACTCTGCTGGGATAGATATTTACCCTTTGGTGGGGGGTTGTGCTGAACCTGTCAGCTAGGATGTTGGCAATGTCTGTGGGTTCGATGTATTTTTTGTCATTTTGGACTAATTCTGAGCATATCTGGGAATTCCCACCCAGGTTCCTAACATAACTAAAGAAAGCCTTGTGATTATCCTTAGTGTCTTGTGCAATTTTTCTCTCAAAGCTGGCCTTAGACGATTTTATGAGTGCCCGTAGTTTTTTGCTAATACTGATCAGAGATGCCTTCCTTTTTGGGATTTTGCTCTATCATGTAGTAGCTTCCTCCTTCTATTGTATAGTTTTGTTTATGGCTGGGGTCCACCAGCCAGGACGTCTTCCTTTGGAGAATTGGGTCTTGGTTTTACTTGGGATTGCATGATCCATGTATTCCTGAAGGTATTCATAGAATGCGTTATAAAGGATTCTGCAGTCTGGGCCGTATTTTCCACAGGCCCGGGGGCTTTGAAGGATTCCACCTCGGTTTTGAGGAGTGTGAAATTTGCTTTAGAAAAGTTTTTCACTGTGGTTTTCAGGGCAGGGGTGGATTCTGGATGTGAATATCCAGTGAGATTAGTTTATGGTCGGATCTTACCAGTGAGGGATACACTTCTGGTCTGGAGCATAGAGTCCCCATGTTGGTGATTATCAGGTCCAGTATGTTTTCCCTCTTGTGGGAGTGCTAACAAGTTGTTCCATAGCATTTGAGTTTATAAATTCTAGGAACCTTTGGCCTAGGGTGTTGGAGCTAGAGTAATGCTCCCAGTCTATGTTTGGGTAGTTGAAGTCGCCCAATATAATGGTGTTTGGAGAGACCGTCATATTTTCCAGTGTTCTCAGGAAGGCCAAGTGGGGTTCCTGGGTTTGGGAGGGTGGTCTGTAGCAGGCTATAAACTGGAAGGCAGTTTTACCCACTGTTAGTTGTACATGGATAGTCTCTGATGCTTCATGCTGTGCCACCAACCTGGAGGTGAGGGTATCTTTGACGAATATTGATACTCCCCCTCCTTTTGTGGTTTGTCCAAGTTTTGGGGCCGAAAAGCATGGTATGAGGTATAACCTGGTAGTGCTGGGGTGCTCTCGGGAGCCTTGAACCAGGTTTCTGTTACTGCACAGATATCGATGTTCTCCATGCTAAGGAGAGTTTCGAAAAGTGCATCTTGAGGTTTAGACTTCTGGCGTTGAGTAGCATTACTCTTAGTTTCTTATCCCTTGTGATACCTAAGGAGGTGGGTTTGTCTTTTGAGCATTGCCTAAAAAAGGCACTATGGGGGTAGCAAGAGCCTTTGCCAATATCCGAAAGCCCAGGGGTGACAGGTGCAAGCAAAGCATCGTGGCTTGTCGAGCATGTTATCCCAGGCTGACAGGCATTGGATCCTCTTTGAATGACACCAATACTTAAGCCATTTGTTGAAATTGATCATCTTGTCTTCATATTGTGGCATCATTCTTGGTGAGGGTAAGATGCTACTCAAGGTCAGGGTCATACCGGCCTGGGCTTCATGCTCAGAGAGCTCCTCTATGTCTCTTTTCATGTAGTCCAGGGAGGTACATCTCAGGTCATTCACACCAGCATGGACAATGACTGAGTCATATTTGTACTTGCCTATATTTTTGAAAAATGATTCAGAGTTAACCACAGATAGAAATGGTTTATTCCAGTCCATATAACATAATGTAATGCAATCAGTCAACCATCTGGATAAAGTAATTTTAGAAACTTTAGAACACAATCTATTATTAATTAAAAATATAAACAATTATGTGTCTTTTCTTCTTAAAAATCTTGTTCTGTAGATGTAAAATCTGAGACATCTATTCAGTGCAATAAATATTTGCCTCTATTACAGTAATTAGGCAGAAATACAGTCAGCTTCACATACTAATTGATATTTGTCTGAATTGCTAGCTTAACCATAAATGAAAGCTTAGTTCACAATGACAATCTATTCTTATAGAAAATGAACTATGGAAGATTAATACACAATTATTTAACACATGATGCTTGTAACTCAGAATATTCTTCGACTAATATAATGCCCATTTCCAGCTGTATAAATTGTGACACTTGTAACATTTTCCCATCTTTACTCTCAACAGAACATGAATATAATGACAGCCTCCTTCTCTCCACTAGATCCACTACATCCTATGGACTGGAAATGTATTATGGATGTATCTGTTCTGAGTTCTCAGTTACCTGTTGCAGTTCAGAAATTAGCTCCAAGGGGCCTTCAGGCTCCTTCCTCTAAGCCACCTCTTCACTACTTGATCTCCACTAAACTGTATTAGACTTGCATACGTGAGTTAGGAAAGGACCAAGATCCATGAATGCTGATCACTCTGCTCCCCTTATACAACTCAATTCTGGCTCTTTTTATTCATCTACTATGTCACTCAAGCCATTTTAGATTTTGCATTGTAACCTTTAAGTGATCTTGGTGTCAGGAGAATCTGGCTTTATCCTTTTGTACTATACGTACAGGCAGTGCTCAGATACTGAGTTAAAAAGTCATTCATTGATCACTGGAGTAGTCACAATGCTGTGGAACTACTGCCCCATACATGTGGACTGAGACTACCCCTCTGATGCCACATTCAAATGCTGAGCTGCAGGATTACTATTATTATTATTATTATTATTATTATTATTATTATTATTATTATTATTATTATTATTATTATTATCATCTATTTGATTAGGTATGGCATTGTATGATGAATCCAAGAACTACATGAGTGCTCAAGGTATAATACTAATGCAAGAAATGAATAATGAATAATCTGGTCTTCTTTAGAGTCAGGCCTACATGTAGCTTTTGCAAACTGCTCAGTAATTTTTTTTGCAAACCTGAATGTGCTGTTCCCTTTTTGCCTTTGCTGCTGAATTCACTGTTATTATTGTTTTCATGGTGTTTTGTGCCACAGAATTATATACACATATTTTAGAGTACAGTTTGTGGTCGTTTATAACTGTAACTGCTTATTTTATCATTCACTAGCCACTGCTTCTAAAAAGGTTACTACTACTTGAAAATCTATCCAGAATCCACACCTAGCCTAATTCTCAGTCTTATCAATATCTAACCAAGCCTGTCTTCCAGTTTCACATTTACTGTATCGATCAATAGTCATTGTTTTCTGAAAAATGCATAAAATGTATGTGCCTTACCAATCCTTCTGCCTTTCCTTTCTGTAATATAGCAATAGTTTTAATTATTTTCTATGGTCAGGAAAC
The DNA here is from genome assembly GCF_019279795.1 of Protopterus annectens. Taxonomy (NCBI): domain Eukaryota; kingdom Metazoa; phylum Chordata; order Ceratodontiformes; family Protopteridae; genus Protopterus; species Protopterus annectens. The sequence continues at coordinate 1,860,172,235 of NC_056728.1, read as the reverse complement.
TAGCCCATTTATTTTATTTTATTTTTTCTACCCAAATTACCATGATACTCAGGCTGCACTGCATTTTCATTTCTCTCTATGTGACTCTTGACTTCTAGCCTCCTGACTTGTTTTTCCTTGAAGTTGTTCCATTGTTTCACACACCCCTCTGTACCACATTTGTATTCCTTCTTACTTTCTTATGCCTTCCTTACACTTTAACAAGCTCCAAACCAACTATTCTTTCCACCCCATATTTGTTTTGCATACCAGATATACTCACCCTTCACATGCTGTCTGTACCTTCATCCAATGACAGCTTTTTCACATTACTATAGGAAGATGCAAGACCCAACCTCCTCACACCTACTCCATGTAACTGTGAGCCCAGGTACCCATGTTTCTTGTGTGCCTAGATTCCCAGTGTCATTAGTTAAAATTGGTGTGCGCTCCTATCCTCATTTTAATCCCATTCAGTTTCAGCTCCAGTCCAGTCATACCATCCAGGCACTGAATCGTTACAGGGACAACTTTCCAAGATACACCTGCTAAAATGATTTTACTTTCACTTTCCTTTACAATGTATTTTCTTTTGCCATAACTTAGCAGTCTTCAAGTAATCCTGTCTTTTAAAGCAAGCAGACATCAACTCTAATTAATCTTCTCTGTGTCCTACACCTCTTTTTCTTAACCAACATCACCTGCAACACAAACCAGTTCTGAGATTAGCACACGGTCCTTTTGGTGACTTATATCCCTTTCATTCATTTCCCCATTCTCAGCAGGCTTTGTTTCCTTAGAAAATAAAGCATCCAAGATACAGTTACTAAAACGATGTTCCTCTTATTCTATCTTACAGATGTCTTCCACTCATTCATATACTTAGGAGATGCCACACAGTAAGCAAGCATAAACATTAACAATTTACAACTTTTACCTCACCTCAATATCTACTCATCAGTTGCCATGTGCATCACATACACTTGCTGATATTAACAGATATCCTAAATGTTGGACCACACCTCTCCCTTTCCTTTGCTAAATTAACAGCAACCAGCATTTGCCGTGGGAAATCCTTACAGCTCTTCATATATCCCAACTGCGTCTCAGTCGCAACAAACACTGTAATATCCTTTGTTTTGTCTCACTACTGCAATACAGTGATATAGAAACCATCCCAAAACATTTTTAAAGTGATATCTTCAAGTGTGGACTTCACTGTGCTAAAAAATAAATAAATACAAAACACGAAGACAAACACCATTTCCCATGCAACATGTAGACTTCCATGAATGTTACGTTAATACTAAACAGCCCTTCTAACAATGGCAGTTGAAAGTGTGCTAAAAGTTTCTCCAGCCAGCAGTGTTTGACTTTACCAAAATGTGACTCCGACAAACCATAGCTTCCTTGCAATCCTGGTTGACTCCATCCAGTGTTTTAAGTGTGATAAGCCTCCATTTTCTTAAATTTATTAATGTTTTATTAATTTCCTCTTCAGGAAAGTTATTTTAGACCTAGGAGTGTTGTGTTTTTTTCCGACTGTCTCAACACTATAATATACATTTAAATGGAGCATTCTTTTTTTCTGTCAATTTAAAAGTTGTGTTAACTATTTGAATTCATATTTTCTGTGAGGAGCCTGTGATTATTTTTCCTTAAATGGGCTGGCATAGTGTTTGAAGGTGCTTTTACCATGTTTTTTCTGTTAACAAAAAAAAATAACTTTTGTGGACGGGTAGTTTTGCTGCCATTTGCTGCTTCTCTTCCCTGCGAAAGAGGCACCATTTTTGGCTTGACCATGGAACAGACTACTGGTCCCACAGTTAATCACTCTTTCAGCACAAGAAGAAAAAGTTTGGCAAATAGCTTTTGTCACCACAGCAAGCTAGTGATTTACTTCAACCGCAGGTGGGTGACTCTGCTGTGGCCCTTTGTTGCAACTCAGACCAATCATCTTTTCCCCAGATCCATGTGGTGTAGCACCTACATTCACTATGGACCAGGGGTCAGCCATGTCCTCTGCAGCTGTTGGAGTCCCTTCAGTGGGTAATGGAGAAACACTCTTGTTAGTTCTGTGGTAGGAAACAGGGACGGTTACCCTCTTGTGCAGGTATACTGAGCTTGTCCCTGGGGTAATAGTTGCTGCCATTAGTGATACAGTTGGCCCCATTTGTCCTGTAAATAAGGAACAGAAAATCAAGCATATATCTACACCTTCTCAAATTTCTTCAGATAGTAGTTTACTGGGTCTGGTTCAGAGTTTAATTCAGGCTATTGATCCTTCTTGCAAAGTATTTTCTGGTATTTTTTGGTAAAAGAAAGTTGGATTCCTCTTTTCCTGAAGAAATTCAAAGTTACGAATCTGAACAGGAAGATGCAGGGACGGTTTCACGGTTTTTTCCTTAGATTTTTGATTCAGACTCAGAGAAGAACTCAGTTTCTGATTCTCCCTCTGATGTGTCCTTTTCTCTGAGACTGTTTTTAGAGTGTGCCAATGTTTTCTGTGGGAGAACACTGCAGTTGATCAACCCCTCAGAAAAATATGAGTTGCTACAAAAGGATTTTCCAGAATCTACACCCATTCCTTATGTTCTGTCAGCTTTAGAGGGTGTGTGTGTGTGCGTTACTGCCTGCTACTTTCCATTTAATGAGCTAGCTGCCTCTAAAAAGGCAGATAAGATGTATAAAATTCCTCAGTCTTTTAAATTTTTATACTCCTCCAAACCTGACTCAGCAGCTATAGTCTTATTTGATCCCTCTACTGCTAAACACTTAGGTAATTCCAGTCCTGCTCATTCTGACAATGATGTGTTGATGGGTTAGGAAAAAGTGTACACTTTTGCCACCTTATATTTCAGAATTTTGAATTATCGGGTTCATATGTTGAAGTTTGTTCTGACAAATTATGAAATTATGAGGATTGTTTTATCTGCATTTATTTCTTATGAGGATAAATCTGCTTTAAGTAACTTAGGTTCTTCAGTTGCAATGGTGACTATTCATTGTTTGCAAGTGTGTGTGTATGACTCTGTTGATACTTCTGCCAGGGCTATGGCCACTGGTATGGTTTTAACAAGTTTTGCATGGCAGCATTCTCAGATCCTTCCAGATGATGTATTTTAATTTCTCCCTTGGATGCAGATTTAGTGTATGATCCCTCTGCCGCAGAGGTGATCAAAAAGTATGATGAAAAGGGAAAGATGATCCAGGGAATTGCTGAGATTTTTCAGCTCTCCTTTTCCAAACTGTCCAAGGGATTCTCTTTCTCCTCTTCCATTTTTGCAGAGCAGAATAAACTGTTCAAACAGAATTTAGGTAAACAGGCATTTAAGAAAGAATGGCAAGGGAGTTCCAAAAAGAAGTTTATAACCTCTCAAAACCAAGAATAGTCCAGTATGTTTGAATGAATATTCAAGAGAACCTGTAACCCACTCCCAGCCTGGCCCCATTTTTCTTCCAGAAAGTCTTAATCTCCATTTTCTCTTTGGCAACAGATTTCTTCATACAAATGGGTTCTGAATATCATTTGTCAAGGTTACAGATGGCAGCAGGAAGAAATTTCTCTATTCCAGGAGGTCATTCCTCTTCCTCCATATCAGAATATTTTCTTCCTAGTGCCAAAGAAAGAAAATGCTTGGAAACCAGTTCATAGGTAGGTACTAGGCTATCGGCCCTAGGGCCCATTCAAGCCTAGCCAAAAAATGTACCCTGGCTTTCGCCACCCAAGAAAATTATTTTCCTGTGCCCCTGTCGAGCAGAGCCACAGAAGTGATCCCCGGGGTGAATTTCCCATTTCCCATCCAATCATCAAGATTTTTCTTGAAGAGTGCTAATGAGGAGTTCTGTTTGACATAGATAGATAGTCTGTTCCAGAGTATGGAACGTCTCTGGGACAGGAATCTATCCCTCCAGCATGTTCTGTTTATTGTGGTGACAAGGTTTAGGTCCCTAGAGCGTGTAGCTTGGAGGGATTGGGATTTCTTTAAGTGGAACATGTCCAACAGCTCTGGGTTTGACATAGCTTTGTATGTTAGGCAGAGATCGCCCCTGAGTAGGCGATATGCGATGAAGTAAAGCTGTAGTTTTTTGAAACGGTCTGCATAGGGCATCTGTTTGAGGCCAGTAATCCTCTTTGTGAGGTATTTCTGTGGTCTTTCCAGTTGTTGTAGATATCTTGTGAGGTACATGCCAAAAGGGGCATTGTACTCTATAATGGGTCTAATGAGTGATGAGTAGAGGGGAACAATGACCTCTTTTTTTCTGGATGAGAATCCTTTTGTGATGAGATTAGCCACATAGAAGGATTTCCTGACCACTGTGGCGGTGTGATTATCAAAGGAGAGACTACTGTCCACCTGTGTCCCAAGGTCTCTTATCACATTTTCAGCATTAAGTAGACTACCAGCTATGTGGTAGTTCATGGGTACAAAGTTTTTACCAAAGGGGATGACAATACACTTTTTGGCATTGAGCTTCAGGCCATGGCTTTGACACCAGGTATCTGTCTCAGTGAGGCCCTTTTGTAGTTTGTCCACATCGTTAGGAGTTTCGATTATGGCTCCTAGTTTGCAGTCATCTGCAAACTTTGTTAGCCAAAGACCTTCTGTATTGGCCTGCACTACAGAGAAGTAGATACCAAACAGGAGAGGACCCAGGACTGAACCCTGTGGTACTCCACTTGTCACTGGTCTGATGTCGGATTTGGAATCCGCTACTTTCACAGTGTGGGTTCTGTCCATGAGCCAATTGGCAACCCATCTTGTGACATAGAGATTTATACCTAGTTTAGTGAGCTTATCTATAATTCCAGAGTGGGGGATGGTGTCAAAAGCCTTGACGAGATCTAGATAAGCTGTGTGAACCATTTTACCCTCATCTATGGCTTTGGTGACTGCTTCAAAGAAGTCAATCAGGTTTAGGAGACATGATCTGCCTTTTACAAATACAAACTGGGTAGGGTCCAGAGTTTGGAGATTACCAATGTCTTTGCTTATGAGTTCCACAATGATACGTTCCATGGCCTTGCAGACCAGACTTGTCAGGCTAATGGGGCAGTTGTTCCCGGCATCTGTCGTGGCTCCTCCTTTGTGGAGTGGGATAACCGTCGTGGGGCGCCATTCAGTGGGTACAAAGCCTGAGGTGAGGCTATGATTGAACATGGTACTTAGGTAGGGTGCCAGTTCATTCTGTAGTTCATGTAGAACGCAGCCTGGGATATTGTCAGGTCCCATGGATACTGTGTTCTTGGCTTTGGAGAGTGTGTTTTTTACCTGTGCAGCCGTGATTACAGGAACTTTGCATTCTTCCGGTATAGAGATGGGTCCTCTAGGGGGTGAGAGGGGGGGTAAAGTTAGCACTGAACCTATCTGCTAGGATGTTGGCAATATCAGTTGGTTCTGTATATTTAGTGCCATTGTGCTGTAACTCAGAGCAGATCTGAGTGTTCCCATTTAGATTCTTGACATAGCTATAGAATGCTTTGTGGTTGCCTTTAGAGTCAGTGGCAATTTTGTTTTCGTAACTAGCTTTGGAGGATTTTATGAGGGATCTCAGCTTCTTACTGAGGTTGACCAGGGAGTTCCTCCAGTCATAGGATTTTACTCTTGTTTGCAACAGTTTCTTTCTTCTGTTGTAGAGTTTGTTTATGGCAGAGGACCACCCGATTGGCTTCCTTTTTTTGGAGGATAACATCTTGGTTCTATTAGGGATAGCATGATCCATGCACTCGTATAAGTGCTTATAAAGTGCATTTGTGTAGGATTTGGCAGTCATACCTCTATTGTCCATCTGCATGAGTGTCATGAAGTTTGCCACTTCTGTCTTAAGAAGTGTGAAGTTGGCTTTGGAGAAGTTTTTTACGATGGTTTCCCTAATTGGGGCTGGAGGTGGGATGTGGATGTCTAGGCTGATTAGCTTCTGGTCGGATCTGACCAAGAGGAATTGACCTCTGGTGTGAAACACCAGTTTCCCATGTTGGTAATGACCAGGTCTAGGATATTGCTGCCCCTGGTGGGGGTGTTAATAAGTTGATCCAAGGCGTTGGAATTTATGAATTCTAGAAAACGTTGAGCAAAAGAGTTGGTACATGAGTAGTTTTCCCAGTTAATGGTGGGGTAGTTGAAATTGCCCATTATTAGTGTGTTGGGTTGTACCCTAATACTTTCCAGTGTATCAAGAAATGAGGAGTGTGAATCCTGGGGCATGGTGGGGGGTCTGTAGCAAGCTACAATTTGGATTGTGGTCTTGCCCAGAGTTAGTTGCACTTGGATAATCTCGGATGCCTTATGCTGTGCAACTAGCCTGGAGGTGTGGATATCCTTAGTGAATATGGACACACCTCCACCTTTAGTGCTTCTTTCTGGGTTAGGTGGCCGAAAGGAGTGGTATGAATTGAAGCCTGGAAATGCAGGGGTGCTCTCTGGAGCTTTGAACCAGGTCTCTGTCACTGCACAGATGTCAATGTTCTCCATTTTAAGGAGTGCCTCGAGTGAGTGCATTTTGAGGTTTAGACTTCTAGCATTGAGTAGTATTACCCTCAGATTTTGCTTGCTTGTACATGTTACGGTGGTGAATTTGTCATTTGAACCTTGCCTAAAAAAGGCACTATAGGGGTGACAAGGGCCTTCTGGATCTTTCTTTCCTAATCCTGTTTGTAATGGTGCCCCAATTCAAAATGATGTCACTTCACAACCTATTACCTCTTCTTCATTTTTCAAGTTTCCTGGTAACACTAGACTTATACGATTTTTATTATCTAGACTTCAGATGCTTCTTAAGTTTTTGTATATCTGGATCACATTTCCAGCTCTCTATCTTAACTTATGGAATATCCATTGTAACAAAAGTGTTCACACAGTGTCAAGCTTCAGTTATAGTTCGTTGCAGGCTACAGGGTATCCACATTTTCCATATTTAGACAACTTGCTTATCTTTGCAGTCTTTTTTCAAAATGTCAGGAATCTCTTTCTTGGATGAGAAATCTCTAACATAATCTGAGAGTCCAAGAAAACAGTCAAAAGTCTTTCTTGACCCCCTCACACAGGATTGTGTTCCTGGGGTGTCAAATAGGTACCTCAGTTCAAAGAGTTTTCTTTTACAGGAAAAATAGATCATTATTTAGATCCATTTCTAAGGTATTTCACTCAGACTTCAGTCACTGAGAGGGAATACCTCAGGCTTTTGGGGCTCATGACATCTGTAAGTCTCATGATACACCTGGCAAGACTCCACATGACATAGATACATTGGTATCTAAAATCACTTTGGTCCCAGCATCAACACCCTTTATCTTTTCAAATCCCAAAGCTGGGGGTTTATCAGGAGAGAAATATTTTGGTGAAGACAAGAGATATCCTTAAATCCAGGTCTCTCCTTCTCCCTCCCTTCTCCAAAGCAGTAAGTCACCATAGGCACTTTGGACTTTTGAAACAAAAACACAAAAGGCAATGAACCAAACCCCAAACACAGTCCAGTTACTTTGTAGAAACAAACTCTCAAATTAAAATGGAAAGACTTTGTTTAGTGATAAATAAACTGGTTAGCACTTTCGTTTAATAAGGTATTAAACTTCATCAGACTGTTGAAGTTTAATACCTTATTAAACGAAAGCACTAACCAGTTTGTTTCTACAAAGTAACTACTGTGGTTGGGGTTCAGTCCATTGTCTTTTGTGTTTTTGTTTCATTGGTCTTGTTTTTACATTTTGGACTTTGCTTGGGGAGAAATTTCAGAAGGGATAAAAGTGCAGCGGTGTGGGACACCAAGGACAGATGCATGCGCATAAATATCCAGGAGATGCTTGCCCTGGTCAAGACACTGAACTCTCTGAACCATCTTTGCCTCCCAGGACCTCTTCAAAGTGGTTTCAGAGAATGCTACAGTCTTGTGGTACATCAACAAGCAAGGGGGGATCAGGTTGTACCCTCTTTGCAGACTGGCCATGTTAGCTTGGAATATAGCTTCCAAGCAAAATCTCAGTCTACAGGCATCCCCCATTATGTCAGAGCAAAACTGTGTGGCAGACAAGCTGAGCAGGACCAGGGCAGACCCTCACAAATGGAAACTAGATCATGGGGTCTTCTAACATTTGATCCATCTGTGGGGAGTTCCTCAAGTAGACCTTTTTCCCTCCTCTTTGAACAATCAACAGGCAAGATTCTGTTCCAGGACTCTGTGCAAGAAGGCCTGTAAGACAGATGCCTTTTCTTTTCTTTAGACAGGAATTTTCCTGTATGCTTTCCACCCTTTCCACTAATATCCAGGGTACTTCTGAAGATTCAGAAAGAATTCTACAAGATCATTGTGGTGACTCCCTTCTGGCTTAGGCAACTATGGTTCTCCATTCTTTCAGAAATGGCCAGTGGCATTACCTCAAGCTTTCCAACAGACAGGATCTACTCACACAGTTCCAGGGATGTTTGATACACTCTGATATCAATTATTTTCAATTGACTGCCTCGATGATAAAGTCTTAATTCCTTTTAGGCACCTATTTACCGAGGATGTGCAGCAGGTACTAATGGAGGCAAGGAAGCCTGCCACTAAAAAATCATATCAAAGTCAAAGTAAAGTCAAAGTAAACTTTATTGTCATACAGATCAACACAGAGGAAAATGTTCGTGTCACTGCACGAAATTTCGATACTCAGGCTCGTACCATAAGAATTATAGTTTACAGAAGGAAGATTAATAATAATTTAAAAACACTGAAATAGAAATCAAAAATAAGATACTAAAAATAAACACAATAAAGTATAAAGTGCAAAGTGAGCTATGTAGATGACAATGACATACTCCACATAAATAATGTTTGTTTACCCACTTAGCAGGTTAGGCTATGGGTTTGTTCTTCAGCTGTCTGATAGCACGTGGGAAGAAGCTGTTATGGAATCTAGATGTCCTGCATCTAATGTTTCTGTAGAGCTTCCTTGTTGGCAGGAGTTTGAACAGTCCATAAGCCGGATGATGTACATCCCTCAGTAGTTTTCGGACTCTGCCATAGCATCTGTTTGAATATATGTCCTGTAGGGACGGAAGGTTAGAGCCAATGATTTTTGTGGCTTGTTTAATGATCGTATCCAGTGCCTTCCGATTGGCTTGAGAGCAATTTCCATACCAGACAATGATGTTGTTTGTCAGTACGCTCTCAGTTGTGGCTATGTAGAAGATAAGTAGGACCTGTGGGGGGAGGTTAGCTCTATGAAGTCTCCTAAGGAAGCGGAGACGTTGTTGGGCTCTCTTTATAAGGTAGGAAGTGTTTGTGGCCCAACTGAGGTCTTGCGAGATATATATCCCTAGGAATTTGGTGCTATTAACTCTCTCCACTGTGGCACCATTGATGAAGATAGGGGTGTGTGGCTTATTTACCTTACTAAAATCGATGATGATTTCCTTGGTTTTCCCAACATTTAGTGCTAAGTTGTTGTCAGTGCACCAATGAACGAGTTGGGTCACCTCCTCCCTGTAGGCTCCCTCATCTTCCTTCTTGATAAGGCTGATATATATATATATATATATATATATATATATATATATATATATATATATATATATATATATATTAGCAAATGGGAAGGGGTTTCTAGTTGTTGCCAACAACATAACCAGCACCCATTCAGGACTAGTTGTTCTCTGGTTTTCCAATTTTTGTATGCGTTACAATCCTACAGACTTTATAATTCCTCTGTCAAGGTTAATTTATTGGCCATTTCAGCATGTCTGCCCATAGATCCTCCTCTTTCAAGGCAGTCTCATGTCAAAATGTTCTTGAAAGGGGTTTTGTACAAGAGGCCGCCAAGTAAATTAGTGGCCCTTCTTTGGGATCTTAACTTTATATTAGAGAAGCTAACACTTGCTCTATCTGAACCAGCAAATCTGGCTGACTTGTTGTTCTTAACATAGAAAAGAGTTTTAATAATTGCTCTGACCTCTGCAAAAAGGGTGACTGAGTTATTTATTTATTTATTTATTTATTTATTTAAATTTGTTGACCGGGAGTGTCCGACTGGACGTGGGTCCATTTTCAGCGGAGGCCCGGGGAGAAAAGCTCCACAGTAAAATAAACAGACAGTAGTTATATTGGATTACATAGTGATTAACAATTTAACACAGAAATTACTTACAACATATTTACAGATGAAGAACATAGTACATCAGTAGACAACTAGAATCTTTATCTGTAAAGTACATAACGGGCATTAACAAATGTAACAATGAGAAGTTCCTGCTGTATAATAAGTACTAGGCTTATGAGCATCTGAGCTTGCTATCATCAAGGTAGTTAGTGGAGGTGAAAGAAAGGTAGTAGTTGGATGGGGTGGATGATATTAGAGTGGGAGTTGCAAGGGCATAGCCAGCATGTTTTTAGGTGCGCTTTTAATAAAGTTTTGAAGTTGGTGCATGATGGTACAGAGGTAATTGTGGGTGGGAGTGAGTTCCATAATTTGGCTATGGCGCAAGAGAATAGTGCTTCACCAGCAGAGTTATTGGCTTTAGTGATCTGCAAGTGATTTTTGTTGCTGGATCTTAGTGGTTGCAAGTTGCAAGCTCTTATTATGAGTTAACCCCACCTCATTTTCCATAGGGACAAGGTTTCTTTGAGAACTAATCCTTCTTTTATGCCTAAAGTGGCATCCAGTTTTACCTTAAGCCAAAGTATCCATCTCCCTGTTTTTTTTTTTTTGTTCTTTTTACTGAGTCAAAAATGAGGGGAAAAGGATACTGCATACCTTGAATGTCCACAGACAATGCAGGTACTACTTTTACAAAACTATATCTCTCAGATTTTCAGATCAATTGTTTCTATCTTGTGAAGGTAAGAAGGAACAAGCTAAGTCAAAATAGACTATTTCCAAATGATTGTCAAAGGCTTTGTTTTCCTCAACATAGCAAATCTATTCCAAGAAGGGTCAAGGGCCTCTCTACTAAGGCCTTGGCTTCATCTATGGCTTTTTGGAAAGGTTTAGATTCTAGTAATACAATAGAAGCTGCTACTTTGTCCTTCATACATACTTTTACAAAGCACTATAAGCTTGATTCCCTCTTTAGGCCCAGATAAAGCTATGCTACGACTATTTTCGTTCCACCTCCCATATGTGGTTGACTGCTTTAATCTACCCATATAGCTAAGGTTACTGCAGCACTGATCAGTATGATGAACATAGTACAGTTTTGTCTCTTGAACTTACTATAACAGTAGATGTTTGAATGATCACTGCTGCAGTAGCTGCTCCCTTCCTCCACCCACCTTTGTTTTTTCAATGTGTTTTTTATGCCAGGGTGTGGACATTTATGTTTGGTTATTCCTAGCATAGTCTTTTCAGAGTCAGCATTCCTCTTTCTGCTGGCAGGAAAGCATTTAAGGGCTTCACACACAAACTTGTCTTTTGGTCAGCTCAGTTTGAGCTGCTTGGTATCTTGGGTGCATGGAAGGTGCCCTGAAGCTTTGGAAGCTGGCCAGCCATGATATCTTTGGCAGTATATAACCAATACAGCTAAGGCTACTGCAGCAGTGATCATTCAAATGTCTGCTGTTATGGTAACTTCAGCTTACACAACTGTACTGTATGATCCAGCAATTTAGAACACAGAAAACAATCAGCTGAATAAAACTGAGCTACTGAATAAAACAAGACAAGGTACACAATCCAATTATTAATATACATACAGTGCAGCTAGGCAAAGGTGTGCCATAATAAACAGCAAATTGGAAGTTCTAGTTCTTGGTGATGAGATGGCTTTTGCTCATGCTTTTTTGTCTGTATGTGCTCTTTATGTTTAGAAGATGTTCTGCTTTTACTGTCATTTAAAGTACATATATTTTGTATCTAACCTAAATCGATTCTTTAAAAGGCCTACTACTGTTACTCTTCCCACTGATTTAAGACAGCAGGCTGCTGGGATAGTCTGTGGCATCCCTAATAGCCTGTAAAAAAATAAAGCAGGTTATCTGGAAATGGATGGAGGATGATTGGAGTAGCTCTCTTGCCATTGCATGAAAAAGTTCTTGGTCTTCAATGATAGTCAGTAGTGAACTGCACATTAAAAGTTAAGACCACCATCAATTTTTATGTGTTAAGTGCTACATCATGTTTTTTGTTCTGCTGTGGAGAACATTTCAAAATACTGACAGCTTGCATATTGATGGAATAATGGCAAAATAGAGCTACAGTTAGCATCTACCAGATAACATGTGAGGTCTTAATTGACTTCTGAATTATTTTTTAACCTAATATTTTTTAACCTAACAGCCAACAGGATAGTGTGTAAAGTAACCTGTAAGTGAATTCCTTTAACTATTTCCAGGCGAAAGTATCACTATAAGGGGGTTGCATGGCATTTTTTAAAAAAAAGTGTAAATACAACTCTAGTTAATGAAACTGACATATAGTTTTGCTGATTTTTTTACTGTCTATTTAAGAGGGCGGCTCATTATATCTGATGGCTAATATACTACTGAGTCTTTTTTTTTAACAGTGAACTCATGCCAAACTGCATGAAACTCCAGAAGTCAGTTTTGAAAAAAAAAAAAAAGAGTCTTGAGACTGGGCAGCATTACGAAGGTTGCAAACCATTTAACATAAGTGATGTATTGATAAACAAAATCACATAAATCAAAATAAGACTGCTTAGTCATTCAGGTATATGGGGTTCCGGCTTATCTCCCTATCCTTCATTTTACATCTAAATAATTTACTCAGCTAGTTCAATGAAATATCAAACTCCAGTTAGGTATTCACAGACTACTTTCACTGGAGACCTAAACCTGCTGGGAGAATCAACACAAGTTCATTAGCTAGAGTACAGTTTCCTTGCTGTCACATTAACTTCTGCATCCAGCATTAGTTAGTTGAAAATCCTCCAAAACAGAATCTCCAGAGATGTATTTCTCTTCAATAACTGGCAACCTACCTCAGTGCATAGCAATTATAGGCATATGATGGTCTTACAAACATATTCTGTTACTATACCTAGTAGACTTCATCTTCCGCAACTAAACTGCTGCTGCCCGAAGCATGAATTCTCTCTAGGTATAAGTCCTTCTTTGCAGGTCCATGAACCCTCTTCCAGTTTAACACTCCTTGCACCAAAATAAAACATTAATTTCTGCATTTAGCCTATAGTATAATGTTTCTTCTCTCACATAATCCTTTAATCTAATCTCTTTGCTGAACATTTTGTTTCCTTTTGACTTCTTGCAGTCTTTCCCAAATCTGCTTCACCAAATTGTCTTCTGCTTTCCTGCAGTTGTGCCCTAACCACCATAATCTATTCTCTTTGACCATGTCTGCAATTGGAACTACTTGGGTTTCTGCTCTGATGTTCTCGTTTTTTTCATCTGTCCCACAGTGTGCATCCTACCACCCATCTCAGGCACTTCATCATTAATATGTCAACTACTCTGTCTTCACTGCCCAGGTTTCTGTACAGTACTGGGCTCACTTCTGTTTTGTGCATGTTACTTTTCCTTGGCTTTGCTAACTTCAGTGCCATCATTTAAAATTAGTCAGTCTCACAGGAGCAGCACTAAGTTAGTCAACAATTTCTCCTGTGGTGAACCATTAAATCATTTAGGTAAAAATGCTGTATTTCCACTTCACAGTGTCCTTTGTTTTTCTTCCCCTCCTTCCTTCTCCAACTGTATTTCTTCACTTTTTTAACATTCCCTATTCTTTCTACTGGCTTTCTTATACCTTATCAATTAAACAGACACTGCAGTCTTATTCTGTTTTTATTTTATTCATTTGTTAACTAGGTAAGCACAGTAAGCCCAAGCCTCGTGGAAGGGGTGAACCAGGAGCATGGTTTGTTTAAATGGCATGTTCAGATCTACACAGTATGGAATTGTAGGCTGAAGGAATCAAACCCTTGACTACAGCATGAAGCTTGACAGCAACTATAGCCATAATCCTCTACATCAAATTGTTAGTGTGATTTTCCTTACTGATACCCCAGCATTCTTATAATTTTACACACCATTTCTACTGCACATCCTCACCCTCGATTACCCTAAACTTACTCCCATTAAACTCGTTTAGTAAGGTCATCGACAGGAATGAGTAGAATGTCTGACACATATTCTGCCATAAGATGGCATGTTCAACCTATACATCACCTACACTTTACAGTAAGCCTCATTTTTAGTTTGAATGTTTATTTAAAAAAGCTGTTAGGATCAACTAATATAGGACAAGGTTCTTCATATGTACATGGCAGCTGAATGCATTTGCATTCCTGGCTAAATAATTACGTTTATTTTTTTCTGTTTATGACTTTAGACTCTGCCAAACATAACTTAGGAATTAATATCACTTCTGCATTCTCTGCAGCCCATTTCAATGTATCACCACTCCCTCTAACATATTGTAAGCATACATTCTCTGACACTAAATACTGGGGGCTTTGTATGTCCACCCGAGTTGTTCCCATTTACTTTTGTCTGCTTTATGTTTGTATAGTCTCTGCAGCCTATTTAAATAATACATTTCACTGACTTTATAAACATTTCTTTTGCCATTTTACTGTTTCATCACCACACATGTTATATGTGTAGTCTTTATTTATTGTTTATAATTCCACTGGAGAAAAAAAAATGGAAGAAAAAGTTCAGACATGACCCATGCCTCTCAACCTCTTTGAGCAATAAATCTAGACTAAGGCAAAAGTAATGGAGAGACAGAGAACCAAAAATAGGGACATATTTTTAAATATTGCTCTTATAGACTTAGAAAGTTGCTAGAATAATAGATTTTCCATTGGCATGCATTTTTTTGAAAGATATGAAGTCTGAAACTCAAATGTCTATCATTATTTAGTAACCTCAATCCTCAATGATTTTCCAGAAAACCACACATTTTATAAGGGACAGGACAAAATATGACAGAAAAATCTGGGCAGTCTGCAAAAATCTAGGCAGTTGAGAGGTATGCCTGGTAGTTTTGTCTGATGAAATTACTCGCTTAGAATCAAGGAGTAAGCAAATGGAGGCTGAAAGTATCAAACCATGGGTGACAGGATGAAGCATATTAGCAACTCATAGCTTAATGTTCTACATGAAACTGTCAGACTTGATGCTTCTTTATTTTCTTTTTGTTTGTTTGCTGTTTGCTTAACATTTGTTATAAGTTGTTTTCAATGTGAGGAAATGATTTATATTGAACAAGTAAGGCAGAGGAAAGCTACTTTACATGTTCCCCTCAGATTACTTTTTTCTGACCTATGGAAAGGTGGTGTGATACAGAACTACAAGTAGTTGCCCTAGTTTGCAGCAAACAGTAATCTGATACTTCATCAGGACTTCGGCCTAGAAATGTTCACAAGTCTGGTGACAACTACAACAACTGAAAAACATATATTCAAACAGCAATGCACCCCCTTCATGTTTTTTTAAACTGGTTTGGCTGGTGATACGTTTTTGCCTTTAGTTTGGTTTCAGTGGTACATTTTGTGTATTTTTATTACTATTTTTAAATGGATTTGTATTAATGCAGTTGTTTTACTTTTGTGTACTGTATCTTTACATTTACCACTTAGGTCAGTGTGAATGACCTTCTGTTTTTTGTTGCTATACGGACTACTAGTCTTAACTGCTTGCATACTTTATTTACTTCCAGTCCTTTTGCAGCACTTTAATTTCCTGTTTGTGGGGTTTATGCTTTTGCCTGTTTTTTTTTCTGCATCTTTTATTTTTTTATAGATATATTTTATTGTTCCAGATAAGTAATGTACTTACATTTGAGTTTTTAATGTTTATGTTGCTGTAAAGCATGTTTAGTTTGTGATGCAGTCCAGATTTCTGTTTTGTTATAGTATTTTCAAAACAGTGTAAGAAACTTCTCTGTGTGGAAGATTTTCAGTCCATATATCTCTAGTTAATCACTGTATATTAATCAGATCAGACAATAGTAGTAGAAGTAGTGAACTTAAACGCGTCTTAAGTAAAAAAATAAATAAATAAATAAAAATATATAATTGTACAGAATAACTACGTATTTGAAAGCAATCCAAGCAGGGCAGGCAGTCTGTTTCCAGTTGAAAATCCTTTATTAGGTACACAGACAAGTGATCCAAGTAAAACAAAAGTAGAGTAATAGTTTCCTCACAAGCTTTCTAAATATAAATATATATATATATATATATATATATATATATACTTTTTATCAGGCAAGGGAGTATATTGTGCTGTAAAACAAAGTGTAACTGGTACACATGTTAAATTCACATCCCTTCCCCCATCAGTGTGACATTCGGGCTGGTCCTGCCATACTTAGTAGCTGTTACAATAATATAACCCTTATGTACTGTAAATAAAATTTATAATGATGTGGTACCTCTTATTTAACCAGATTATTAAGTCTGTGATTTTATCCAAGACAATATACTACATGGCTGGAAATATATCAAACTTAGTCCATTTGGCAATCAGAAAATATATATAAATATATTCATATACACTTTGCATGTAAAAAGTCAATTGTAAAAAACATATTCTATTTTCATAACCTATTGTTAACAAAGTTTGCTTTCATCCTTCTAGACTTCTTCAGGTCTGTGTACAAGAACCCTAAAAACTATCTATAAAAATATTATTGTATAATTAGTATTGTTATTACACATCTTTTTGAATGAAGTGGAAAAAAGAGAACCAGAAAAAGAAAAAATAATAAGAAAAAAAGTATGATGATGGAAACAAAATAGACACTTAAATTACAACTGATTTAAAATGGTAACAAAATCTTCATAAGGTTTATATTACTATGACAGCTACTAAGTAGAGCAGGACCAGCTCGAATGTCACACTGATGGGGGAAGGGATGTAATTTAACATGTGTACCAATTACAATTTGTTTTACAAAGAGTTATTGGTACACATGTTAAATTCACATCCCTTCCCCAGAGGCCACAATGGTGCAGTGCTTAGCGTTGTCGCCTCACATCAAGAGGTTCTCCCGTTTGATTCTTGGCTGGAGCGCCTTCTGTGTGGAGTCTGTCCTCCCCGCGGTCGAGTGATGTTTAAAGACATGCAGGTAGGTGCGCACGTGAATGGGTGTACCTTCTTTGAAGGTTGGGCGTTGGGCTGGCAACTCGGCACCATAAAAATCCACTGCCAATCATTAGCAGACCGGAGTTCCGCTGTGGCGACCTCTAACTGGGAAAAGCCGAAAGACGTTACTTACCAATAACACTTTGTTTTACAGCACAATAAACCACTCCCTTGCCTGATAAAAAGTATATATATATATATATATATATATATATATATATATATATATATATATATTTAGAAAGCTTGTGAGGAAACTATTACTCTATTTTTGTTTTACTTGGGTCGCTTGTCTGTGTACTTAAAGGATTTTCAACTGGAAACAGACTGCCTGCCTTGCTTAGATTACTTTTGAATACTTAGTAATTCTGTACAATTATATATTTTTTATTATTATTTTTTTTTTTTTACTTAAGACGAGTTTAAGTTTGCTACTTCTGCTACTATTGTTTGATTAATATACAGTGATTAACTAGAAATATATGTGCTGAAAATCTTCCACACAGAGAAGTTTCTTACACTGTTTTGTTTTTGTACCCACTATACTTGTTTAGTGGGTTGTTTTGAGACTTCAGGGATACCACGGAGATTACTTGTTTTTTTTGTTAT
Organism: Protopterus annectens; assembly: GCF_019279795.1. NCBI lineage: Eukaryota > Metazoa > Chordata > Ceratodontiformes > Protopteridae > Protopterus > Protopterus annectens. Next base: position 1,860,154,604 of record NC_056728.1, on the reverse strand, counting down.
AGTATTTTCAATACAGACAAAGTAAAGTATTTGAGATGGGGTATGTGTATTTCCAATGTGAAGTTTCTTTCATTAATATTTACCTACCTAAATACTGTAACCAAATGGATGCAAAGAAATACATACATATTGTAATGTGACATGGATCATGGCCAAAAGATCCTAAAGAAACAACCTACCTACCTGGTAAAAATAAATATGAAATATAATATTTATGATAATACTTAGGTTAGACAACACTGACTTAAAAATTATATAACATTCACTTGATAATGGAAATATAGCATGATTTAGAAAGTAAACAGTTAACCACTCCTGCTGTACTGAGTACAGTGTGATCATTTGGGAAGGACAACCCCTTTTCTTCTCTGATTTTGGACACTCCTCCCAGTCTCATATCATCATCTCATTCTAATGTATACAGAGAGAGCATTTAGGAAGGCCAACCCCTTAGTTTCTTAATTTTGAATTATCTTCTGTTTCTTCCCTCTCCACTAACAAAATGTACACTTTATTCAGCTGCTTTTACTGTAATTGTGTTCATCCTACTTTATTACCTTATTTTGCCTTGCTGCTTGCTCTTAAGTATTTAAGTGCTTTTATTCTGCTGTATTTATTACTGCTTGTTTGTAGCCTGATTAAATGTGTCTGCTATTCTAACCCTCTTAGTTTTGGTTTTAGCACTTGGGCTTCAAGACAGTTATTTTACATTTAAGAAGACTTTTTGTGGTCTACATTCTTGTGGACAAACCCTTATCAAAACCCTCTCTCCATAAGTCCATCCAAGTTTCAGAACACTATGTCTGGACAATTCCCATCAGTTTCTCCTGCCAGCCTGGTCGACATGGGCATACTGAGACAGTGTAGCAACTGCCTCATATTCATTGACAACCCTCTTCTCTTAGCACATAATTCTTCTACATGTGAGAAATGCATCTATATCAATAATCTGGAATCCATGATCTCTTGTGCCACAGTCTTTACTCCTGACAAATAGGAGATTGCCAGCACAAACACTACACCATCCACATCACATAGCCAAGTACAATACCCACCCACCTGTGCAGAGGTTCCCAATAAAAACTTACCTAAAAAGCGGAGACCTCCAAAACACACATAAACATTCCACACACAACACCAAACATATCACAGACAGCAGACAACACACCAGTGTCTCACAAACACAGCCCATAAGGCACAACAATAAGCCAAGCATAGTAGTCATTGGTGACTCAATTGTGAGACACACCAATGTCCCCCTCACCAGACTTGACAAGGAGAAAATTATGATCCGTTGTCTGTCAGGTGCCAGTATCCATCACATCACGCACACACTTAAGTTTTTTCACAACAGGTACAAGTATGACTCTGTCATTGTTTATGTTGGTGTGAATGACTTGGGACATACATCCCTGGACTATATGAAGAGAGACATGATTGAGCTATCAGAGTATGTGTCCCAGGCAGGTATGACCCTAGCCCTAAGCTTCCTACCTTCACCAAGAATGATACCACAACACCAACAAAAAATAATTGACTTCAACAATTGGCTTAGTTTCTGGTGTTATTCCAAGGGGATCCAGTATCTTCTGCCTGGGATGACATTGTTGACAGTCCTCGATGCTTTGCCAGAGATGGCCTCCACTTGTCACCCCTGGGATTCAGGATTCTAGCCAAGGCTCTTGCCTCCCCCAATGCGCCTTTTTTAGGCAATGTCCCAAAGACAAATCTTCCAATGCAAAAATTCTGTCAAAAAGCAAAATGAAGGTCATGCTGCTTAACGCTAGGAGCCTTAACCTAAAAATGCACTCACTGGAGGCTCTCCTCGCACTGGAAGATGTCGACATCTATGCAGCAACAGAAACTTACTTCAAGGCTGTGTAGAGCACCCCTGCCTTACCAGGCTATACCTCATTCCACACATTCTGACCCCAATATGAGGTCAGGAAGACTAAAGGTGGTGGAGTTTCTATTTTCATTAAAGACAAGCACACCTCCAGACTGGTTTGCCAGCATGATGCACTAGAACTACTCCAGATGCAACTGACAATTGGTAAGACACCCATCTGAGTTATAGCCAGCTATAGACCCCCCTCCATGGCTCAGGACACCCACTCCTCCTACCTGGACCTAGCTGACTCCATCAAGGTACCCCCTAACACCCTGAGCCTTGGTGACTTCAACTACCCCACCATAGATGGGGTGAAGTATTCTTGCCCTAATGCACTCACCCAATGATTCCTTGCCTTCATCAGTTCTAACACACTAGACCAGCTTGTCTCATCAGTGACAAAGGAAGATAACATTCTAAACTTGGTTCTCACCAACATGGGTGACCGCTGCATCACCCCCATAGTAAGTTCTTCCCTTATGAGATCAGACCATTGATCTGTCTCATTCGAAGAGTCTATCCTGTCCAACCCCCCCCCCTCAGCCATAACCAAGCTAAAAAACGTATCAAAACCTGACTACAACCTTCTAAGGGAGGGTATCAGTAGCTTCACACCACCACCCCCCTCAGAGGATGCAGACAAATATGCTGAACAGTATGCTAATGCAGTATACAAGCACATGAACAACTGCATGGACTCAGACATACACAACAAAACTAAAACCTGCTCCTCAAGGAAACACAAACCTATCTGGTGAGCATCCTCTATCAACAGGCTTTACAACAAAAGGTAGAAATTGTTGTCCAAGGGTAAAAAGGCACAAATTCCCAATTGGAAAAACTACCTCCTTAGCCTCAACAAGCAAATTAGATCACTGGTGAAAACCTCCAAAGCCAATTATGAATCAAAACTAGCCTCCAAAACAAAGGCTAACCACAAAGCCGTTTTCAGTTACATCAAGAACCACCATGGCAAACCCCAGGTTTGTTCTGAATTAGTTCTTAATGGTATCACTTACACTGATCCTGTTGACTTAGCCAACCTGCTAGGAGATAGGTTCAGTGCAAACGTCACCCCACTGTCCCAATCCATAGGCCCTTTCAACATCTCCCATACTTGTCACGCACCTCACATCTCTGTAGATCAAGTGTTAAAGGCTCTTTCTAAGGCAAAGAATACAGCTTTCATGGGACCTGATAGAGTCCTAAGCTGTATTCTGCACCATCTCCAGCAAGAAATAGCCTCACCATTGAGCACCCTATTCAACCATAGCCTAAGTACAGGCTACATTCCAGCAGAGTAGAGAACTGCCATTGTCATCCCTTTGCACAAAGGTGGTGCCACTACTACCCTGGAAACTGTTGCCCCATTAGCTTGACAAGTCTGATCTGTAAAGCCATTGACCGTATTATTATGCACATCATAAACAAAGACATAGGCAATCTCCAAGCACTTGACTCCACCCAATTCTCATTTGTCAATGGCAAATCTTGCCTGTTGAGCCTGGCTGACATTTTTTAAAATGGTCACCAAGGCACTGGATGAAGGAAAGTCAGTATATACAGCTAACACAACTTGATGTAAGTCTCTGTCTCATCAGGTGGATGGACAACCGGCTCACTGATAGGACCCACAAGGCCAAAATAGGTGCCTCCACCTCCAACAGCAGACCTGTCACTAGTGGTGTTCCCCAGTGATCTGTCCTGGGACCCCTACTGTTTGGCATCTAATTCTCAGAGGTCCAGGCAAAAACAAAAGACCTGTGGCTGACCAAGTTTGCAGATGACTGCAAGTTGGTTGCTGTCATTGACTCCCCAAATGATGTTAACATACTACAAGAGGGTCTCACAGCAACAAATGACTGGTGCCAAAGTCATGGCCTTAAGTTAAACACAAAAAAAGTATTATCATACCATTCAGCAAAAACATGACCCCTACTGATTATCACATCAATGGAACCCCCCTAAGCACACAACCTGTGGTGAGAGACCTGGGTACACAGGTTGACAACAATCTCACATTCGACCATCATGTAGCGGCAGTGGTCAGAAAAGCCTTTTACTTGGCTCATCTCATAAGTAAAAGGATTGCATCCAGAAAAAAGGAGGTTATTACCTCTCTGTACTCCTCCCTCATTAGGCCAATGATTGAGTACAATGCCCTGTTTGGTATGTACCTCTCCAAACACCTGCACCAACTGGAAAGGCCACAGAAATACCTCACAAAGAGAATCCATGGCCTCCAACACCTGTCCTATGTGGACAGGCTCAAATCACTATCACTGTACTCGGTATCATACAGATTGCTCAGAAGTGATCTGTGTCTTGCCTACAAGGCAATCACAGACCCTGCTCTACTAGAGATGCTTCATATCCTTAAGTCTATCTCCTTGTGCATTACCCGATCAAAAGGCCTAAATCTAATATGTGACATTAACAAAACCTGTTGGAGAGACAGGTTTGTCTCCCAAAGGCTGCCCCGTCTCTGGAATAGAATCCCCATATACATCAAACAAAGTACATTGCTGACCCTCTTCAAGCGCAACCTGATGAGTGGATGGGAAACCACAAATTTGTCCCAGGGGTTCCACCTGTGTCGTTCATTGACAGGGGTGACAGGTGCTGATTGAGTTTCTTTTTTTGGGGGATAACCTCTTGGCTAGGCTTGTAAGTGCCCCAGGACCATTAGCCTAGTAATCTCCAATGATCCTATGATCCTATAAAGCAGTGAATTTGCTATAAAACAACTAATGATAAACAATGGTCAACACTTTTTTACAGTAATATCAATGCCAGGAGAACTAAATAGCAATTAAACTAAGAGAAAAAAAAATAACTGAAAGTTTATGACTGATAATTAATTGAGTCCTTTCGCAGAGATGTATACTGTTACATTAACAATTAGTTTTTAATTCATTAATTATTGTCAATGCTAAAATTATATTTTATTAATATCTTCTATAATTTCCTATTTAGAGTCATGTCTTTTATAATTTCACATTTAGATTCGGCTGTGTATTTTCTACTTTTTAAATCTTATTCTGTGTGTTTTGGAATAACCAGCTTAATTCTCAGAGCAAGGTTTCATTTTGACCCCCCCACCACCAACATATATTGTGTAAAATTATTTTTTATCCCCCCCACCTTCTATTTTGCATGCTGTCCAGCTGTCCATCAGTTTTACAGATGCACCATTTTACCTTGAACGTTTCTGGTGGTAATTTGCAGAGCTGTGGCAGGATGGGAAGGGAAAGTGGTGCAGAACAATAAGTAGCATTGCATACACTGTCCTACATGCTTGGGGACTTTTTTTGTATGCCCTAACCAGATGAGGCTACCAATGTCATGCATATCACCTTATGTAATGTTAGATAGCTCTGGCACCCCTTCAGTGATGACATGCTAATGGTAATCTGCCATGCAGTTATGCAACTGTACCCAACACCAGGAATATGTTATATTGCAGGTAAAAACCTCTCCCTTCATCCCAGAGTAGGGGAGCCAGCAAAGCCAATCCTCCATTCCCACATTTCTTTTCTCTTTTAAAGTCTTTGTTTTTCATTTGTTTATTATTTACTTGTTTGTATTTATTTGTTGGGAAGTTCCAAGCGGACACAGCCCATTTTATGTGGAGATCTATGGATAAAAGTTCTACGTATTATCATTCAAATTAAGCACAATATAAATAATATATGCATTTAAGTCATTTTATATTAACAAGTAAACTGATCATAATCTACGTGTATAATCTAATACATGATTACATGATACCACTAATGTTATAGTAATAGATGATTGTACTTAAAAGGGAAAAGTCTGGATTCCCAGAAATACAGGCAACCAGTGAAAGAGCTGGTTTGATGTTCTGAACATTCAACAAATGAGCATTTACAATTCCGAACCTTTGATGAATTGAACCGTGTGTGTGTGTGTGTGTGTGTGTGTGTGTGTGTGTGTGTGTGTGTGTGTGTGTGTGTGTGTGTGTGTGTGTGTTACATTGAAGATAACCTCTGGTTAAGTGCAAATTATTTACATTTAGGGAATTTTTGTACCTTGTAAAAAAGTAAGAAATGACATATGTCCTAAGATTTTAGGAGAAAAAATATTTCTTACCTTTCCTTTTATAGTTGTATAAAACAATTATTTTGTATATAAAAGACCAAAGTATTACATGAAGCAACATAAACAGATCAAGTTCTACTAGAATGAGCTTTTCATTCTGGCCAAGAAGCTAAGTCCAGTCTTTTGCATTGGTCATGGAAGTGGACTGTCCTGCAAAGTCTCATATTTTAGTTAAAATGTCCCACTTTGTGCATTTGAAAAGGTGGCAAACCCTATTTACAGTGAGTGGAGTTCACTTTCTAACTAAACAAAATCAGTATATTCCTATTTAATGTGCATGCTGTGAGTTGCACTTCAGTTTGAAATCTTTCAAAGAAATGTATCAATTTCTAACAGTCCACAGCCTTGGTACTGTGTCTGACGTCAGACTGTCTTGTAATTCTCACTACATGTGCGCAAAGTTCTGTTGTACTCCCTGAGTATCCATGGTTATGCTCCTGGCATTCCATGAATAAATCCACAAGTAGGTTACTGGTACTCCACAGCTCCTGCTGGTCAAGGTTGCCCAAAAAATCTCTACTCTTGTCAGAAAAATCCCTGTCCAGGAGAAGCAATATCTCTGAGAATTTCATAGGTTCATAGGCTGGTACTAGGCTATCGGCCCTAGGGTCTATATAAGCTTAGCCATAACAATTCCCTGGCTATTTCTTCCCAGAATATTTACTTCCCTGGTCCTCTGTCTAGCAGGGCGACTGATGTGATCCCTGGGGTGAATTTCCTATCTCCCATCCAATCGTCAAGGTTCCTTTTGAAGAGGGCCAAAGAGGCACTCAGCTTGACATGTATGGGCAGTCTATTCCAGAGTATGGGAAGTCTCTGGGTCAGGAACCTATCCCTCCAGCATGTTTTGTTCATTGTGATGACCAGGTTTAGAACCCTGAAGCGTGTGGCTCTGAGGGATTGGGATTTCTTTAAGTGTAGCATGTCCAACAGCACTGGGTTTGACATGGCCTTGTATGTTAAGCAGAAACTGCCTCTGAGTAGGTGATATGCGACAGAGTATAGCTGGAGTTTTTTTAGATAGTCAGCATAGGGCATCTGCTTTAGGCCTGTGATTCTTTTAGTGAGGTATTTCTGTGGCCTTTCCAGTTGTTGCAGATGTCTTGTGAGGTACATACCAAACAGGGCATTGTACTCTATAATGGGTCTAATGAGGGATGAGTACAGTGGGACAATGACCTCCTTTTTTCTGGATGAAAATCCCTTAGTGATGGTGTGCCACATAGAAGGATTTCCTGACGTTTGTGGCTATGTGGTTATCAAAGGTGAGACCACTGCCCACCTATGTCCTTAAGTTCCTTATCACATTTCTGGTGTTTAGTGTACTGCCACTTATGTGGTAATTCATGGGTACATGGTTTTTCCCAAAGGGGATAACTGTACATTTCTTGGCATTAAGGTTGAGCGTATGGCTCTGGCAACAAGCATCTCTTTCTATAAGGCCCTTTTGTAGAATATCCACATCATTTGGGGATTCAATAATGGCTCCCAGTTTGCAGTCATCTGCAAACTTTGTTAGCCAGAGTCCCCTAGTGCTGGCCTGTACTTCAGAGAAGGAGACGCCAAACAAGAGCGGTCCCAGGACTGAACCCTGAGGTACTCCGCTTGTCACTTGTCTGGAGCTGGATTTTGAGTCTGCTACTTTTACAGTGTGGGCTCTGTCAGTAAGCCAGTTAGCAACCCATCGAGTGACGTAGGGATTAATGCCCAGCTTAGTAAGTTTATCTATGATTCCAGAGTGGGGGATGGTGTTGAAGGCCTTGGCGAGGTCCAGACAGGCTGTGTGGACTGCTTACCCTTGTCCATGGCTCTGGAGACTGATTCGAAGAAGTCAATCAGGTTGAGGAGACAAGATCGGCACTTTACAAAGCCAAACTGGGTGGGGTCCAGTGTTTGAAGGTTGCCAGTGTCTTTGTTTATAAGTTCCATGATAATGCGTTCCATGGATTTGCAGATCAGGCTCGTCAGACTGATGGGACAATAGTTTCCGGCATCCAAGATGGATCATCCCTTGTAGAGTGGGATAACTGTAGCTGTGCGCCACTCATTGGGCACAAAGCCTGAGGTGAAGCTATGATTAAACATGACACTTAGGTGATATGCCAGTTCATTTTGTAGTTCATGTAGTACAAAGCCTGGGATGTCATCTGGTCCATGGATACTGTATTCTTAGCTTTGGAGAGTGCATATTTTTACCTGTGTGTCCATGATTACCGGAATTTGGCAATCTTTTGGTATTGAGGGGGTGAGAGGGGGGTGAAGTTGACACTGAATCAATCTGCCAGGATATTGGCAATATCCTTGGGATCAGTATATTTAATGCCATTCTGTTGTAGCTCAGAGCAGATCTGAGCATTGCCATTTAGATTCTTGACATAACTATAGAATGCCTTGTGGTTGTCCTTGGAATCTTTGGCAATTTTATTTTCATAACTAGCTTTGGAGGATTTTATGAGGGATCTCAGCTTCTTACTGAGGCTGGTAAGAGAGTTTTTTGCATCCTGGGATTTTCCTCTTTTCTGCAACAGTTTCTTCCTTCTGTTGTATAGTTTGTTTATGGCAGGGGACCACCAGGTTGGGTTTGTTTTTTTGGAGGAGACCATCTTGGTTCTGTTTGGAATGGCATGATTCATGCAAGAGTGGATGTGCTCGTACAGTGCCTTAGTGTAGGACTCAGCAGTCAAACTTTTAGTTCCTGTCTGCATGGGTGTCATGAAGTTTGTCACTTGAGTAGCATGAAGTTGGCTTTGGAGTAGTTTTTTTACGGAGGTTTTCTTACTGGAGGGTGGGGGTGGGATGTGGATGTCAAGGGTGATTAGCTTATGGTCAGACCTGACCAATGAGGGGGTGACCACTGGTTTGGAGCATCAATCTCCCATGTTGGTAATGACCATGTCTAGGATATTTGAGTCCCTGGTGCGAGTATGAATTAGTCGGTCCAGGGCATTGGAATTTATGAATTCCAAGAACCGTTGGACAAAGGTGTTGGTACCTGAGTAGTTTTCCCAATTAATGCCAGGATAGTTGAAATCACCCAGAATTAGGGTGTTTGGTTGTATCTTAATATTTTCTAGTATGTTTAGAAAGGTGTAATGAAAACCTTGGGGCATGGTGGGGGATCTGTAGCAAGCTACAATTTGGAATGAAGTCTTACCTAGTGTTAGTTGCACCTGTAGAATGTCAGATGTATTGTGTTGGGCAACTAGCCTGGAGGTGTGAATATCCTTGGAGAATATAGACACTCCTCCACCTTTAGTGCTTCAGTCCTGGTTTGGTGGCCGAAAAGTGTGGTAAGATTTGTAGCCTGGTATTGCAGGGGTGCTCTCTAGACCCTTGAACCAGGTCTCAGTTACTGCACAGATATAGATGTTCTCCATTTTTAGGAGTGCCTCGAGAGAGTGCATTTTGAGGTTTAGACTTCTAGCATTGAGTAGCATTACCTTTAGATTTTGCATGCGTATATCTGTTACAGTGGTGGTTTTGTCCTTTGAGCCTTGCCTAAAAAAGGCACTATGGGGGTGGCAAGAGCCTTAGCCAGTAACCTGAATCCCAGGAACGACAAGTGCAGACCATCTCTGGCAAAGTATTGTGGCTTGTCAATCATGTCGCCCCAGGCAGACAGATACTGGATCCGCTTTGAATGACACCAGAAACCTAACCAATTGTTGAAGTCAATCATTTTGTCCTTATACTGTGGTATCATTCTGGGCGAAGGCAGGATGCTGCTCAGGGCTAGGGTCATACCTGCCTGGGCCACATGATCTGAGAGCTCTTCCATATCTCTTTTCATGTAGTCCAGGAAGGTACGTCTCGAGTCATTCACTCCAACATGGACAATGACAGAGTCATATTTGTACTTGTTGTGGAGTGACTTGAGTGCATGCATTATGTGGCAGATCCTGGCACCCGACAGGCAGCTGACAGTAATTTTGTCCGTGTTCAGCCTGGTGAATGGGACATCAGTATGCCTGACTACAGAGTCACCTATGACTAAAGTGTTGGGTATGTTGTCTTGCCTTAGGGACTGTTGTTTGGTGGCACACTGGTGTTTTGAGCTATGTGTCACTTTGGTTGTGACTGGTGTTTGCATTTTAGCTTTGGAGGTCCTTGTTGCTTGGGCAGGTTAATGTTAAGGGCCTCCGCATAAGTGGGTTTAGTGTTACTATGTGTGGATGTTGGTGGCGTGAGTTTTGAAGGGCTATGTGTTGCTTGAGGTGTAGTGCAGGTGTTAACCTTCTCCTCTTGACTGTCTAGCACAATCTTGGCTGGAGAGCTTTGCTTCCAGTTTGGCTATGTAAGTACATCTCTCGCAGGTTGTAGTGTTGGGTGGTAGGAGGAGAGGGTTGTCTGTGTACATGAGGCAATTGCTGCATTGTCCCAGTGTGCCCAGATTCACCAGGTGGAAAGGAGAAATCACCAGAAGCTGGCCCTTGGACATGTCTGGTTCGGTGTTTCTTTTGTAAAGTACAAGAGCTGTTTTCCTTGCACTACAAGTCCTCCTTTTAACAAGATCTTTTCAGATGTTCTGCATTACCTGTGCTGTTACATGCTTTGATGATAAGTTAACTACATGTATTACTCTGAATATCTGTACAACAGTCAGGTTTTTAACATAACATTTAGAGTATACAACACATCAAAATTGTCTTTCTAAGCTCTGAAAAAAGCATATACCACAGTGACCCTCGCAACATACAACCCTTCCCCAGTTATGTATTGAGTTATGTATTGTAGAAACCAGTTGGCTTAATGGCTAAGGTATTTGCCTCCCATGCACGAGGTACAAGGTTTGATCCTGACCTCAGGTCGATGCCCTTTTGGAGTTTGCATGTTCTCCCTGTGTCTCTGTGGAGTTCTTCCCACCTCCGAAAAACATGCTGAGTGTTTCCATCTCAAACTTACCAATGAATTGAGCTGTGGACAGCAGCATAAACTCCACATGGTGCTCTATAGGGGAAGAGTTGTACAAACCAACCACTTTGGGCATCTACTGTTGTGTGCAGTATTCTCAAAATAGGATAACATGGATGACAGTGCAGTGGCTGGGACCCATGCTAATGGTGGGAGGGATGTGTGTGCCCCTACTGGCCAGTGTGTACCTGCCATAAAGCCCATAAAGCTCAGCAATCCTGAGTCAATAAGCTACTGGCCGGACGGTGTCTAGTTGCCCAGCCTGGGTTACCTGGGATTGCTCTGTTGAGCAAAAGCTGGACATAAAAGCATGCCAAACATCAACTGAGAATTGCTACTTGAGGAGGCTGGTCATACTATGCATCCAAGAGACAAGATGGAAGGGCAGTACAGTGAAGTCACTTGGCTTGGGATCCAGAGTCTACTACTCAGGAGGAGGACAGGCTAGAAATGGTGTGGGAATTGTGATAAGAGGCAGTCTTCTGAGGGCAGTGAGGGATATCATCAGAATTAGTGACATACTTATGGCAGTCAGACTCCAGTGTAATGATAGGACAGTATTCATAATCTCAGCCTATGCACTACAGATTTGTGAATTGTGATAGTTCAGACAGCAGTTGTAGGGCCTAGTAGATAAAGCAGAACAACATGAACTGGTGTTGATAATGGGGACTTGAATGCACATATTGGGCAGACAGAGCAGGATATGAGGATGGCCTGGGTCCACACGGGTGGGGCAACAGAAATAAAGAAGGAGAGACCATTCTAAATGTCTGTCTGGCAAATGGCTAGATAGTAACCAACACATGGCTCAGAAAAAGAGACAATCACAAAATAGCATACAAGAGTGGCCAACATGCAACTCAGGAAGACTTCCTCCTAGTAAGGAAAGGATACTGGGATAGAATCATTGATTGCAAACTCAACCTCAGTTAAACAGTCAGCCCACAGCATAAACCACTGTTTGCCACAATCATCTGCAAGCAGTGGTCAGAGAAGGCTCTAAGGTCAACAGAGACCGGGATGAAGATCTAAAGCTAACTGGAGAGAAAGTACAACAGTTCAAGGAATTACTCAGGGCTCTAGCACCTCAAGAAGAAGAGGAAATAGGTAGAGTTGAAGAAGAATGGCAGCACCTCAAAGCAGCATGTGTGAGGACTACAGAACAGATATGTGGCCGAGCCAGGTATGGAAATAAGGTATATAAGGACAGCTGGTGGTGGAATGCAGATGTCCTGGAAGTCATCAAAAGAAAGGAGTGCAGGGAAAAGTGGGAGATAGAAAAGAATAACTAGGCTAGGAAGGAATACTGGTTGGTTAACAAAGAAACTAAGAAAGGAGTTGCAATAATTATTAATATCTTCTATAATTTCTTATTTAGAGTCATGTCTTTTATAATTTCACATTTAGATTCAGCTGTGGATGTGTAACAGCACAGACATTGTAAGCACTTTACCAGCTTCTGGAAAGTGACTCAGTAAGTGGCATAAGAATCTATATCAGGTTGCAAGGCAAAGGCAGAAAGATAGAAAAGCAAATACAACTTAAAAAAAAAAAAACAATAAAATGATGAAATACCACCAAGACCACCGATCCAAGAAGTAAGCGAATTTAATGAAACACTTAGCGCCTCGGCTTACACAGCCTTCCAAGAGTAAAAACACTACAAAATACTGTTTGCTTATATACAGCATATTGCACAAAACAATTAATCAATTAAGCATTCTTTGTTGAGTCCCTGAAGCTCCAAAGTACCATACTTTAAAATCAGCAGGGTTTCTTATTTTAAGAGTTTGTTTTTAAAGACACATTCACCTATGCCAACTTGCAATTTTTCCAAGACACAACCCCTAAAGATAAAAAAGATAGTCATCAGACACCCTTCATAACGGATGCCAGCAGCAACCTGCTCACCAATCCACAGGATATCAAAGGCAGATGGAAGGAGTATTTCCAGCAGCTTCTGAATGAAGAAAACCCAACAGAAGCTGTACTGCCCCAGACATAGTCTATGATGAGGGAAGAAGAGGAGTCCACCCTAGAAGAGGTATGAATAGCCCTAAGGAAAATGAACCCAGGGAAAGCAGCAAGCTCAGATGAGGTTACAGCAAATATGATAAAGATGTTGGGTGAGATGGGGAGCAATGGCTCCTGAGGGTACTCACAGCAGTGTGGAAAGAAAGGTGTTTAGCATACTTGTGCCAGTGTACAAGAACAAAGGGGACACCCATAACTGTGGGCAGTACAGAGGCATCAAACTCCTGCCACATTCCATGAAAGTTCTGGAGAGGGTGATTGATAAACAGATATGCAGAGTAGTAGAAAGTAAAATGGGAGATGAGCAGTTCAGATTCAGATCAGGATGTAGCACAAATGACCCAATGTTTGCAGTGAGAGAAATAGTTGAGAAGAAGCTGAAGGTGAGGAAAGAGTCCAACTGGGCATTCCTAGACTTGGAGAAAGCATATGACAAGATCCCAAGAAAGCTGATTTGGGCAGTACTGTGTTGGTTCAAAGTCCCGGAAACATTGGTAGAATTAGTGCAGGCTGTGTACAAGGACCCAGTGATTCAAGTATGAACAGTGTTTGGTCTCACAGAGGGGTTCCAAGTAGGAGTAGGTTTGGGGTCTATTTTAGAACGTCAACAGGGCAAAAGAGCAAATGCCCTTACGTTAACACATCTTAAGCGAAACCACTAAATCTCGAATGGCCAGAACAGCAATTTTTTTTTCCCAGGGGGAAAAAAAATCACTGTTCTGGCCATTCAAGATTTAGTGGTTTCACTTAAGATGTGTCGACGTAAGGGCGTTCGCTCTTTTGCCCTGTCAACATTCTAATATAGACCTGTGGGTTTCAGCTTTGATCCCATTGCTGTTCATATTGGTGATGGACTACATTAGCAAACACTTCAGAGGGTACAGATCAACATGCAGATAACATGGCATTAGCAGACTCTGATCAAGAACTTCAGCAAAGGGTAGGGGAATAGAATGCAAAACTGAAGGCATATGGGATGAAACTAAGCACAGATAAGACAGTGGTAATGGCAGCAAACTGAGGAAATCAGAAAAAGCTGAGAATTGACACAGAAGGGAAGATAGAGAAACAGGTAATTGTGTCAAGTATCTGGTGGGGTGGTTGAAGAGAAGGGTGGGGAAGTCTGAATGAAGAGGTCAAAGCTAGAATCAGAGGAGTGTCAGGTGTAGTCTATGAAAGAAGAATGCCAAAGAAGCTTTAAAGTAAGAAGTACAAGACAGTGGTGTGACCAGTACTACTATATGGTACAGAAACCTGGGCAGTAAAGGCAGGGCAGCTGAGGAAGCTAGAGATTATGTAAATAAAGTTCCTGAGAAGGGTGGTAGGATGCATACTGGGGGAAAGAGGAAGACATGAGGACATAAGAACAAAAGTCAAAGTAGTTCCAATTTCAGAAAAGAGAAAAGAGAACAAATTACTCTGGTTCAGACACGTGCAGAAAAGCAGAAGACATTCTGGTAAAGAAGGCAGACAGGAAGAAGGTAAGAGGAAACCAGGATGTCCAGCAAAGAGGTGGATGTATTGTGTGAGAAAAGATCTGCAACAGCCAGGCATGAGTGTCCAAGAGGGCAGGTGTGTGACACTGAATTGAGAGAGATGGCAGCAGTTAACATGATACCCTGACCCCATGTAGAAAATGGAAAAAAGGGGGTTGATGATGATGAAGATGAGTCATGTATTGAATGCAATGGGCTATGAGACAACATTCCAGTGAATGTAGTCAAATATATGTCTGACTATAATTTGAAATACCTGAAGTGCTATTATCAAAACTCACCTACATAATTTGATATTGATATCCCTTTGTTTGTATAACCATAGTAGAGGTAAATAATTGATTACCAGAACAAAACTGCATACCAGTTATATTAAATAGTATTTAGTGCCCACTTAATAGTGAGACACTCACTCTCTATGGTAGAGTAACTCATCTCAGCCCTACTTAACTTCCTGCTGAGGGAACAAACAAGGTGCTCCTCACCGCCTCCTTTCTGAAACAGCACAGCTTTTTAGTCTACTTCAGATGCCATTAGTGTGGTTATTAAAGTATTTGTCAAAGTGTTGGGCAAGTAGAACTGGCTCTGAACACAAGAAAGAATTCAGACAGTTAAAAGCCTCATCCACTGCTATGGCTATCGTTATCTGGATGGCTGCCTAACTGTTTTTTTTTTTAAGTTTTTCAGTGGATAAGCTATAGTAGCAAAGTTTAATATTAACTTTCTGTAGCAGCCTGCCAGCCTTATATATGCTTCCACTTGTCATTTGGTGCAACAGATAGGCATAAATGCAGCTAGCTATTCCTGCACTCAGTGTTGTTCCCAGATCTGGTATCCCCCTCAACTTTCTCAGACTTGAGGAGCCAAAAAAAAAAAAGTTATTCTCTTCTTTTAAGCCACAGCAAAGTTTAGGGCACACCAGCACTACAGCATTTCAATTCTGACTGCAAATGCAATATTGGTATTCAATGCTGGTGATACACTGAAGACCAGTCAGGATCTGCTTATCACATCCCTTAACACTTTACACCCAGTGAGGTTGCCTTCTTTACCCAATCCTAGCCACAGGTCTGTTTAGGCCAGTTCTGATAGCTTCTGTTTTGTTTTTTTGAGGTCTAATTACTGCTTCTGTCAAAAAAAAGCTTGCTTTTGGCAGCATTGACAGTAAGTCCTAACTGTCTTAAGAGTCTACACATAGCTTGTACTCTAGTTAAATGGAACTGCCAATCCCGTGAATAAATTGCTATGTCATCAAGTTATGCAGCTGAGTACCGGGCATGAGGTTTCATAACTTTATCCACGAGCCTTTAAAATGTAGCAGGAGCTCTGCGTGTGAAGTTCAAAGGTTAAAAATGTATAATGAAAGAGACCTTCCAGGGTGCAAAATTATGTATTCTGTTTGGCTTCAGGGATGAAGAGGATCGGGTAGCAGACTTAGTTAAATCCAACATGGTTAAAAAACAGACCACTAATACTGTGCCATTCTATTCACTTTAGGACTTCTCTGTAACTGCTCTGCAGTATTCTAGTATACCGTACAATTTTAAGTTTGCCTGCTCCTATGGCACAGTTTTAGCATGCTGTTGTATTAATTCTGTTCTACCTCACAGCACACAAAAAGTCTTTATTTCCCAGTAAGTACTTTTACTTCTTGTTTCTGAGCTTTAGACAAAGTTTTGTCCATTTTAACAGCAAGGGCAGACCCATATTACTACAACTTACATTAGCTGTCAAGCTGACTGCAGAAGCTTCAACTTCCTTCATAGTTTTGACATATTTATGTGCTGCAAAGCAAAAACAAACAAAAAATACTTCCAACAACCAGGTACCTGTGTCCAAATACACACAAAGTCCAAGTAGCAAGAATAAACAGATGGACCCAGGCAAGGCTCTTCTCTCCTGTGTAAAATTCAGGTTTATTCACATTACAAACTTGTAATGTGAATAAACCTGAATTTTACACCAGAGAGAAGAGCCTTGCCTGGGTCCGTCTGCTTATTCTTGACATTTATGTGATGCATCTACTGTCTTCTTATCTCTCCAGTTTGTCTTATAATTCACTTTGTTCATTTCCTGTACCGCCTTAGTGTCCTTGCCATCTTGCAAGGAGTTTATTTTCAGCAGAGGAAAGGAACATAAACCCCTGTCCCCCTGTTATAAGCTTTATGAGTCTGTTACTTTTATTATGCATCTCTTGTGCCCTTTGCATATATTCCTTTACCACTGGCATAGCAATTTTAAACCTATCTTGCAAGCTTGTAAAGTGTGCTGTCATACTTTTAAATGGGATTTTCTCCTCATTCCAAGTCTCCTTTACTATATTCAGAAATCATTCTGGATGCCTGCAGTATAGTAACTCAAACTGGGTGAATCCTTTTGAAGCTTGGAGCTCCTCTCTTACAATAAAAAGGGGGTAGGGAACTAACTGATCCGTGTTCTTAACATCTTGTTCTGTGGTCTTTTTTAACATAGACTTCATAGTTGTATTAAAATGTTCCACTAACACATTAGTTCTGAGGTGATATACTAAATTTCTTATCTGCTGTAATTTCAAACACTGGAAAGACTGGTCATTACCATGGACATAAATGGGGTTTCCTGGTCTTTCAGAACCCCTACTTTGGTGAAAAGTAACAGTAGCTTTTTAGCTATTGACTTAGCATTGACTTTTCTCAAGGAAGCTGCTTCAAGAAACAGTGGCATAATCAAAAATCACCAGAATGTATCAGTAACCATTGCTCACTTTTACCAAAAGACATACAAAAGCCATGGTTGTCCAATCAAATAGGACTTCAGCAATAGGCAAAGTTATTGTCTGACTTCTGAACCCAGTATGTGGTGCAGTTTTATGACACTGAGCAAGTTTCACAGGCATTCTCAATGTCTTTCATTATACCAGACCAATAAAAATCTTGTTTAAATAGTAGCTTTGTTTTTTTTTTCTATCAAGTGTCCTGCCAGAATAAGGCTATATGCCAGTTTCAACACAAATGCTCTTAATATTTTTTTGAACTAATGTGTAGTACTTCAATTTCTTTGTCTTTATTTGCCATATGTAACAAGTCATTCTTCAGCTCAAAATATAGGCATGGGATGGGCCTGATCTGCTACCTGATTCTCATCCTTTTCTGGCTATATTTTCTATAACCCAGGATAAAGTGCTGCCCATATACAATGCTTTCTTACATTTTCCATTGCTTATCTGCAGATCTGCCAAATCAGGATCACTTTCATCAATACACTGACTTGAACTGAAGGATGTAGCTTCCCAATTTATGAATACAGGTGTGTACATATGGGTCTACCTGAAAACGTCAAAATCAGAGATCATCGACGAGAACACCGACACCGGAAGATCGACAACGGAGAAGACCGACAGTTGAGAATCCCGATGCTGAGAACATCGACATGTTAAGGTAAGTGTGTGATAGGGAGGGATGTTAGAGTCAGGGTGTGGGTAAGGTAAGTGTGTGACAGTGACGGACGTTAGGGTAGGGTGCGGGTCAGGTAAATGTGCGATAGTGACAGAGTTTAGGTTTAGGGGTGGGTTAAGTGAGTTAGGGTTAGGGTGCAGATAAGGTAAGTGTGCGATAGTGACGGACTTGAAAGCTAGGGGCGGATTAAGTGAGTTAGGCTTAGGGTGCGGGTAAGGTAAGTGGGCGATAGTGACGGACCTTAGGGTTAGGGTTTGGGTTAGAGTTAGTGCATAGATAGTTGTGTATGTAAGGTTTAGTGTAGATTTGTAAGGTTTTTGGTGTGCTTGTGTTGTGTGTGTGTTTTTCGGGAAAGGTATTTGTTTTGCTCATTGTAGGGATTTTGGTTTGTCGGGCATGTGAAGTTTCGTATTTTTGAACTTTTTTTTTTTCGTTTTTTTCATGTCGGTTATTTCATTGTCTGTGTTTTGGCGTGTCAGTGTCATCAGGTAGACCCGTACATATATATATATATATATATATATATATATATATATATATATATATATATATATATATATCATCATCATCTTTCAGCTGTTCCTGTTAGGGGTCACCACAGTGGATCATCTGTTTCCATTTCTTCCTGTCCTCTGCATCTTGCTCTGTCACACCAACCACCTGCATGTCCTCTCTCACCACATCCATAAACCTTATCTTAGGCCTTCCTCTTTTCCTGTTACCTGGTAGCTTCATCCTTAGCATCTTTTTCCCAATATATTCAGCATCCCTCCTCAGCACATGTCCAAACCAACATAATCTTGCCTCTCTGGCTTTGTCTCCAAACCTTCCAACCTGGGCTGACTCTCTAATATACTTATTCCTAATCCTGTCCACCGTCATCACAGTGCAAATCTTAACATCTTTAACTCTGCCACATCCAGCTCTAACTCCTGCCTTTTTGTCAGTGCCACTGTCTCCAACCCATATAACATAGCTGGTCTCACTACCCTCTTGTAGACCTTCCCTTTCACTCTTACTGGTACTCGTCTGTCACAAATCACTCCTGACACTCTTCTCCACCCACTCCATCATGCCTGTACTCTCTTCTTCACCTCTCTTCCACATTCACCATTACTCTGAACTACTGATCCCAAGTATTTAAACTCATCCACCTTCACCACCTGTACTCCTTGCATCCTCACCATTCCTCCTCTATCCTCCCTCTCATTCACACACATATATTCTGTTTTAGTCCTGCTGACCTTCATTCCTCTTCTCTCTATAGCATATCTTCATCTCTCCAGGGTCTCTTCCACCTGTTCCCTACTCTCACTACAGATCACAATGTCATCTGCAAACATCATAGTCCACGGGGACTCCTGTCTGATCTCGTCTGTCAACCTGTCCATCACCATTGCAAATAAGAAAGGGCTCAGAGCTGATCCTTGATGTAATCCCACCTCCACCTTAAACGCATCTGTCAATCCCACCGCAGACCTCACTGCTGTCACACTACCCTCGTACATATCCTGTACCACTCTTACATACTTCTCTGACACTCCCGACTTCCTCATACAATACCACAACTCCTCTCTAGGCACCCTGTCATATGCTTTCTTTAAGTCTACAAAAACACAGTGCAACTCCTTCTGACCTTCTCTGTACTTCTCCATCAACACTCTCAGAGCAAACATCGCATCTGTAGTGCTCTTTCCTGGCATGAAATCATACTGCTGATCACTAATCATCCCGTCCCTTCTTAACCTAGCTTCCACTACTCTTTCCCATAACTTCATGCTTTGACTGATCAATTTAATCCCTCTGTAGCTACTACAGCTCTGCACATCACCCTTATTCTTACAAATCGGTACCAAAACACTGTTCCTCCATTCCTCAGACATCCTCTTGCTTTTCAAAATTTCATTAAACAATCTGGTTAAAAACTCCACTGCCATTTCACCTAAACACCTCCATGCTTCCACAGGTATGTCATCTGGACCAACAGCCTTTCCATTCTTCATCCTCTTCATAGCTATCCTTACTTCCTTCTTGCTAATCCATTGCACTTCATGATTCACTATCCCCACATCATCCATCCTTCTCTCCCTCTCATTCTCTTCATTCATCATCCCCTCAAAGTACTTTTTCCATCTGCTCAACACACTCTCCTCGCTTTTAAGTATGTTTCCCTCATTATCCTTTATCACCTTTACCTGCTGCACATATTTCCTAGTTCATTCCCTCTGTCTAGCCAATTGGTACAGGTCCTTTTCTCCCTCCTTAGTGTCCAACCTTTCATACAACTCTTCATATGCCTTACCCTTAGCCTTCGCCACCTCTCTCTTTGCCATGCACCTCATCTCCTTATACTCCTGTCTACTTTCTTCATGTCTCTGACAATCCCACTTCTTCTTTGCCAACCTCTTTCTCTGTATACTCTCCTGTACTTCCTCATTCCACCACCATGTCTCCTTGTCATTCTTCCTCTGTCCAGATGTCATACCAAGCACCTTTCTAAGCTGTCTCCCTTACTAGCTCTGCTGTAGTTACCCAGCTATTTGGTAACTCTTCACTGCCACCCAGTGCCTGTCTTAACTCTTCCCTGAACTCCACCTCACAATTACCCTTTTTCAATTTCCACCATTTGATCCTTGGTGCTGCCCTCACACTCCTCCTCTTCTTCTTGATCAGCAGTGTCATCTTACAAACCACCATCCTATGCTGCCTAACTACACTTTCCCCGGTCACCAATTTACAGTCTCCAATCTCCTTCAAACTGGCCCTCCTACATAGGATATAATCCACCTATGTGCATCTTCCTCCACTCTTGTATGTCACCCTATGCTCCTCCCTCTTGTTAAATACGTATTCACCACAGCCTGTCCATTCTTTTCGCAAAATCCACTACCATCTGACTTTCTGCATTCCTTTGTTTAACACCATACCTACCCATCACTTCCTCATCCCATCTGTTCCCTTCACCAACATGCCCATTGAAATCTGCTCCAATCACCACTCTCACACCCTTGGGTACAGTCATCATGACTTCATCCAACTCACTCCAAAATTTTTCTTTCTTGTCCATCGCACACCCAAGTTTTGGAGCATATGCACTAACAACATTCATCATTACACCATCGATTTCCAGCTTCATAAACATCACTCTATCCGACACTCTTTTCACCTCCAAAACACTCTTAGCATACTGTTCCTTCAGGATAACTCCTACACCATTTCTCCTCCCATCTACACCATGATAAAACAATTTGAACCCACCTCCGATACACCTAGCCTCCCCTTTCATCTGGTCTCTTGCACACACAATATACCAACCTTCCTTCTGTCCATCATATCAGTTAGCTCTCTCCCTATACCAGTCATACTACCAACATTCAAAGTTCTGACCCTCATTACCACAGTCCTAGCCTTTCTCCTCTCTTCCTGCCTTTGGCCATGCCTTCCACCTCCTCTCCTCCTTCGGTCAACAGTAGCCCAATTTCCGCCAGCACCCTGTTGGTTAACAGTACTGGTGACGGTCATTATTAACCCGCGCCTCGACCGATCTGGTATGTAAATATTTACTGGTGTCCGCCTGAATAATTTGGCCAAGTTTTATGCCGGATGCCCTTCCTGACACAATCCTCCCCATTTATCCGGGCTTGGGACCGGCACAAAGAAATGCAAAGGCTTGTGCATCCCCAGTGGCTGGGTTACATATACATATATATATATATATATATATATATATATATATATATATATATATATATATATATATGTATATAAAATATATATATAATATATATATTTTTTATTTATATATTTTACATTTGTTAACTGGGAGAGTCCAACTGGATACAGGTCCATTTTCGGCGGAGACCCGTGGAGAAAAGCTCCAATTGCATTCATTTTTAACATTAAAAGCCATTACTTGTGACATTCATTACAGGCAGACTAACACTGTGAAATAAGTGACACGTTGTATACACTGAGTAATTATGAGAACAACAGGAAGGACAGTGTAAACACATTCATAATTATGAGGAGCAATACATGGAATTCATTACAGTAGCTACTAGACAAATGGATGAGCAGTTAGTAATGCTCTCTTAACATGGTGGAAAACATTTCCTATCCTGTAGTAATATTAGGACTATGGGTAGGCTGAGAAGGTAGCATATTTTAGTGTGGTGCAGAGAGATTAGCTATATACTAGAGTGTTATCCGGGGTGAGACAGGAGCAAAGCGTGTTGTTCACGAAGTGAGTCTTAAGGAGTTTCTTAAACTGAGCAATGGAGTTGTTGGATGTTAAGTGGGCAGGAAGTGAGTTCCAGAATTTAGAGATCAAGTGGCTGTAGACAGATTTTCCTGCCTCATTGTTAAATTTGATGACCTGTAGGTGATTTTGGGTGCTAGATCTTAAGGTTCTAGTAGTGGTGTGAGGGTGAATTAAATGTTGTAGAGCTGGGATTTTGTCTGAGTGGTTTAATATTTTGTGCACTAGTGAGAGGTGATTGCTTTGAAGTATTAATGGGAGCTCTAACCAGTTAAGTGTGATGAGACACTCACAGTGATGAGTTCTATAGGATGAGCCTGTAGCAAATCTTGCTATCTTATTGTAACATGATTCGAGTTTGTTTAGATCAGTTTTGCGAAGGTTAGTGACCACAGGGGAGGCATAGAGTAATGTAGATAGTAGGTGTGTCCTTGCTATTGTTATTTTTGAATGGTTTGAGAGATGGTGTTTGTTTCGATAGAGTAGTCCGTGTTTTTTGTGAACTTTCTTTATAGTCTGGGCAATGTGTAGATCAAATCTAAGGTGGTTGTCTATTTTCAGACGTAGCAGCTTGGTGTGATTGGTAGGGGTAATAGTGGTATTGTTGTTGGAGATGATAGTAAAGCTGTCAGTGTGGGGGTAGGAATCTATGGGAGCTAAAGAGGAGTAACTTAGTTTTGGATGGGTTAAAAATGAGCTGTCGGTTGGTGAACCAAGTTTCGGCTAGAGAGAAGGATTCTTGTGTTTGGAAGAGGAGGTGATCTAGTGCGGGGGCTGCACATATAATAGTGGTGTCATCTGCATATTGCACTATAGAGGCTTTGGGTGTGGTGGATGGGAGTTGGTTGGTGAACAGAGTGAATAGTAAATGACCTAAGATGAAGCCTTGATGGACCCCCTAGGGAAACAGGCAGCAAGGAGGATATTTGGTTTTGCCACTTTACTGCTTGCTGCCTACCAGACAGCTCTTAAACCAAGAGATAGAAGATGAACTGAGGTTTAAGGTGGAGAGTGAGTGAAGGAGTTTCATATGGTTGACCATATCAAAAGCTTTGGATAAATCTAAGAATGTAGCAGATACGATTAGTCCATTATTTCTGTGTTATTTATGGTGTTAGTGAATGAGGTAAGTGCAGTGGTAGTACTATGGAAGGGTCTGAAGTCATGTTGCTGTATAGATAGTAGTTTGTTTTCTAGCAGATATTGCATCAATTGTGTGTGGATTACCCTCTCAAGTATTTTTTATAATGGGGATAGTATAGCTATAGGCCGATAGTTAATGAGGTTTGAAAGAGTTACCCCCGTGTGCATTGGTATTATATGGGATATTTTCCATAAGTGGGGTACCATACATTCTGAGATGGATCTGTTAATTAGGATAGTGATGGGGTAGGCTATAGCTTCTGTGGCTAGTTGCAGATATTCAGTCGGTAGGTTGCCAGTGGCTTGCATGGTCGGTTTGAGTTTTTGGAGAAGTTTTTGAATGGTTTTGATTGATACTGAATGAAAGTTAAAGTGGGTGCTATTGTCTTTTGTTTCAGGAGGAGGAGATGTTTTTGTTGGAGGGGGGTTATTATTTATATATATATATATATATATATATATATATATATATATATATATTTTTTTTTTTTTTTTTTTTTTTTACGTCCTTTCAGTATATTAGACTCTCTTTATCTCTCAAGCTCCCCCATCCCATTTCATCATCTTTTTCTACTTTGGTTTATAACCTTCTGCTTTAGCTATGAATTATGAGGGTTCCCCACTGAAATGGCAGCATTCAAAATGCTGACTGCTGACACTCACTCTTCTCCTTTAAACTTCTTTTTTTTTTGCAAGGGGCTAATCCCCCCCCCCCCCCTCCATCTCCACAAACATATATGCACTAACTCTAACATTGCCCATACTGGAGAAAAGGGAATATTCCAAGAAATGGCCATCTCAGATTTAGTATATGCAAGTCTGTTTTTTCAGCCTCCAGGCTCCATGTTTTGGGACTTGATCTCGTGGGTACTGACATTTCAAATGGTTATTGAATGTGAGCCTTAATTGCATTCCTTTAAAATGCCCCTTCAGTTCACCTTGTTCTCTGAGAAGAATCAACTTAGCTCACTTAACTCTTGCCTTTTTAACCTCAAATAAATTCCTTCAGCTATCTACTAGTTGTCATCCAAAATATGCATGACCTGTATAAAGACTAAATAGACTAAAAAACATTTTCACTGGCTTGTATTTTATTATCCATACCCATAATCAAGAGTTTCCAGCTTCTTAATTTTTGTATTATTTTCTGTTAAATGTATTCCAACATATCTTTAGCTGTCCTAACAGAATCCTTTTTAATCCATACACCTAAATGTTTCATCTTATTTCCTTTAGTATGGGTTTTCTTAAACCATTTCATGCATGGGTGCATAATTTACACTTTTGCTGTATCTTCAATTATTTTATGTCCTGAAAAGGCTTGAAATTGTCCCGAAGTGCTATGTTCCACAACAGTAAAATTTTTTTATGTTATGTTATTTATTCATTTATATGGTTATTTATTTTATTTTATTTATTTATTTATTTATTTAACATTTGTTGACCTGAAAAGTCTGACTAGGAGAGAGCCTATTTTCAGCAGTGGCCCGAGGGGAAACACTCCAGACGCATGGAAACGCACACAAATGCAGGGAGGGCATGCAGACTTCACACAGAAGGCACCCCATCTGAGAATTGAACCAGAGAACCTCTTGCTGTGAGGTGACAACTGCAAAATAATATCTTCTACAAATAAGGCTAACTCTTCTTGATTATCAGTTACAGCCTCTAATTTGGTGTTCAGGTAGTGTGACTTCTGTGTGGAGTCATGGCCTCCTTGCATTTTTTTTCTGGGTTCTTACAGTTCCTTCCATGTACCA
This sequence comes from Protopterus annectens, assembly GCF_019279795.1. Lineage (NCBI taxonomy): Eukaryota > Metazoa > Chordata > Ceratodontiformes > Protopteridae > Protopterus > Protopterus annectens. The sequence goes on along the minus strand of NC_056728.1, from coordinate 1,860,129,552 downwards.
AAGATGCACTGTAGCTGAGCCAGTGCTCTTCCAAAGTGTATGTGTGTGTGTGTGTGTGTGTGTCTGTGTGTGTGTGTGTGTGTGTGTGTGTGTGTTTGTCCACTCTACAATGTGGCGGCAATTGGCATCCTTTTCAGGATAAAGTTTCCCCTTCATGTACCAGGATTATCAAGATATGTTCCAACTCCCCTGTTATCATGGATTGCATTAAGGAGATAATCAGAAAATGAATGAGTGAATGCAATATTCCTTTTTTCTCCATTTTCTCCCCCATGTGCTTACTCTTCTTATTATAATTCTACTCATTGTTTCTTCTCTTTTGTTTTAGTTCCTTCTTCTTTTTTCCATTTTTATATTGTTTATCCTTCCTTCATTATATTTCCATCTTATCATGTATCTCTTGTATGTTCATCACAGTGAACACCTTCGATACTCTGATTTTTTTCATGCTTACTCTTCTGCATGCCTCTTATTTTTCCTCTCACTTCTTATATATTTATTTTTTCTATTTATTCCTCTTTGCCTTATTTCCACCTGCTTTAATATAATTTCTTAAAATATGGAAGGTAGCAAATGAAAAAGAAAAGAAAATCAATAAACATTATTAAATGTATTAGTTAAAAGCTTAAATTTAATGTGAAAGCATTTGATGAAATACATCACAAGAGGAAAATAATGGAAGGAAATTATTAAATACAATCCTAGATTATTAATATAACAAGTGACTAAAAGAAAATATGACGAAGTATAACATATTTAAAACAAACTGTCAAACCAAGAAAATATTTTCTAGGGTTATGGTGGTAGAAAAATGAGTAGGACAGCCTAGGCATTACTTTCCCTAGCATCAGTCTCTGTGTTTTCCAGGGGGATTCTAAGGCATTTATAGACCATGTGAGAAATTTAATTTCTCCAATGTATCCTGATTCTTCCGTATGGCCTCCTTACAGTGGGCCATGTTTGGTACGCCCCTGCGGAAGTCACCAAGGGTCCTACTGAAGAGGTACCTAAATCACCTCAGCTGGCTCCTCTCAGTCCTGAGGAGCAGCGGCTCTTCTTATCCAAAATTGCTGATTTTTTCACTCTGTCACATAGTATGAGCCCAGCAACCCTATGAAGCATACTATTTTCCACTGCCTTTATCAGCGATCTTATCCTTTTAGTCAGTACCCAAAGTTCAAGGTCATTGGTGAGGATGGAGCTATAGATTGCACTGGCAGTCTGAGATCTTCGTCCTAGGACTCAGTCCCTGCTTCACTGCCACAGACTATTACAGCACCTGCAGTAGTGTCACATCTTCACCCATCCAATGGGACTCTCCCAATCCTCCCCTACCTACAGTCATGATTAAGATCACAAGATGTGTAAACTTCTATACTAGATATAGCTGTTCCCCACTTGCACAGAGCAATCTGCTCTTCTCCAGTAGAGAACCATGACTGAAGATTTAGAAATGCTGAACCTCATCCCATCTACTTACCCAGAGTAGTGAACCACTCTAGTGCTCACTAAAAATTGCAGTCAGTTGAGATCAAGAGAACAGCATCATCTGTGGATAATAGAAGTGCAACCCTTTTCATGCCAAGAGAATAATCTTCATACCTTGGCTGTGTCATCACATCCTGCCCATAAAATTCATGAACCAGAGGGGAGATAAGTCAGACAGTTAGTGGAGAGCTACACACGGCCTGAATGTATTTGATTTAACAGTCAGAACAAGGAAATAATTCTTGCTGTGCAAGTATAGCAATTGAATGACATGTGACAGTGGCTCCCAGAAGCCATACTGCTGTAACACCTCCCTGATAGCATTCCAGTTTACTTGGCCTTATGCCTTTTCTAGTTACACAAAACATGTAGAAGATATTGGCAAACTTTCAAGATCCTTCTAATATCCATGTAAGGACAAAGAGTTGATCCACTACTACACAGCCAGGATGGAATCTGCATTGTTCTTTTTGAGTTGGAGGCTCAAGTATCAGATGGCATATCCTTTCAAGCACACTGGTGTAGGCTTTCCAGGGAGGCTGAACAGTGTTTTGCCTCTATAACTGGAACTCAGCTGTGTTTCCCATTTATAAAAATGGGGACCATCACCTCAAGTTTTCTAATCCAGAGTTACTTTTCCCGCCTTCCACACAACACCAAAAAGGCATATTACATTTGACATCCCAACACCGTCATCCAATGCCATTGGCTTTTTGGACATAATTCTTTAGCTCCTGCTACCATGGAGTTTTTTAATCACCAGACTGACCCCACCATCATAAAAAGATCTAAACTCACTAACTGCTTCTGGAAATCATCCATAAAAGTCAGGAGTTCTTCACTGTGTACTTTCTACCTTTCAACATTTCCAGTCAAGATCAGCATTTTGTCACCCTTTCTGTAAACATATTAATAATTACCCTGCCTATCCCTCCAGAATCACAAGATGCTTTACCAAAACCTTTTTGCGATTGTCCAAAACACACTTTCCATGGCCTCACCCAACTCCTCCCATACCAAAGTTTTCACTTCAGTAGCTTTCACAGCTGCTGCCTTCCTAACCTATCCATACCTATTAGACACATCCAGAGAATGTCTTGCTAGCATTGCACAGAAGCCTTCTTTCTTCAACTTCATTGCTTACTTCACAGTTTTGTCCATCAGAAGATACTAGAGTTACCACCATAACAAGACCTGAATATTTTTGGGGCATAGCTGATTGCTGCCACTTTGACTACTGAGGTCTTGAACAGGGTCCATTCAAATCCCACATCTCTCACTTCTTTTGGAATATAGGAGAAGCTCTTCCAGTGGTGGCAGTTGACTTCATCCTAAAAGAAGCATCTGCTGGACATGACATGGCATCATCATAAACAGAAGTTGCTGTTAGACATTTCCTGGACACCCTCAATAAATCTTTTTTGGGGGCGGTCTTTACAGCTGTTATCATGGCTATTTGATAGGTCAGTTGACAGCTCAAATCTCCTTTTGACCAGAGTATCAAGAACATAAGGCCTCAGGTCCACTGATATGACTACAATGTTTGTCATTGATCATTGACCTAATGTGCTTAAGGAACATGTACACTTATAAACACCCTTATGCTTAACAGTGGTGTTCATTACAAACAATCCATGACTATCACAGAAGTCCATTAAAATTCACCTCCTGGATTTGATCAGGCACAGTCATGTCCCTGCATGTATCTCCATCTTTATCCACATAAATACTGATGTCTTCCAGCACAACTACAGAGTCAGTAAGTAGTACACCTTCAAAAATTGTGCCTACAATCCCCAAGAAAGCTGGACTCTTTGATTATCTGCTAGATAGATGGGCACAATCAACCTTCAGAGTCTTCCTTTCTGCAACTCACAGTTGCTTTGAGGTGACTCTCTGGTCCACTAACGCAAACTCCAACTGTTCAGCACCCACCCACGGGCGTAAGAGAACTCCCAAACCTCTTTTTCCTCTGATAAAGAAATTCTGGAGTAGAAAATTACTATCTCCTACAAAGACATCTGGTTCCAAAACTTATACTGTGTATAGAGGTGAGGCTAACCATGTTTAGCTGATACTTTTCAACTTCCTGCACAGGTTCTGGCCCCTCTCCTCCCAGTAAGGTAACTTTCCAAGTCCAGTTTCCACTATCAGGGTCCAGTCATTTTAATCTACCCCACTCCTGTCTGCTACTCATTTGACACTGCACTCAGAGTCCACCCTTCACCTTGGGAGTGGTGAGCCCATATAATAATAGTTCATGCAACTTTTTGGGTCTGACACCCATCAGGCTACAGTGGCCACCCACCTTCTACTGTCTAAAATTTAAATCTTTCCTTAGTTTCCCCTCTCTCTTAGTTCTCTTTCAGATTATACACTTTAAGCTCTTTGAAAACAAGGCATGAATACAAACTCAAAATGTATTATATATACTACTCTGGGCAGCATTTATATTAAAATTATATAGCTTGCAACTACTACAGTGTAGCTATAGAAGAAGTATTAAAAATGTGTTCAATGTTTTATTCTTTTTATACCAAATTTGTTATGACTAAAAATGAAAATGTGAAGCAATCCAGCAAGATAATTAATAAGATGGCATAGATAGAGGGACGTTTGCCTCAGCAAAGTAATAATAGAGATGATCTTTAGTAAATTAAAATTAGAATGGCTAAAAGTATTTTCTTATTTATTACTAATTAACTAATAAAGTTCTTATATATAACTAACAATAGAAACCATAACATCCTAGCCAGTACTGACTCCCCCTTCCCCCAATGTAAGTCACTTACTGCCTTAATGGAAAATGGGTGAAATTCTTGGCTAGGCTTATAAGGCCAATAGCCTAGTATCATCCTATGAACCTAAACCTTGCCTGTGATATAAATAGGACCTGCTGGAGAGATAGGTATGTATCCCAGAGACTACCCAGTCTATGGAACAGGCTCCCCATCCATGTGAAGCAGAGTTCCTCCTTAACCCATTTCAAGTGCAACTTGGACAAATGGATGGGAGACCAGAAATTCATCCTTGGTTTGGCACCTATGTCTCTAATGGACAAAAAGAACCTGTAAATGTTTCATCTCCCAGGCCCATGCTTACACTTATCAAGGGTATCAGAACTTGTCAGAGATTTGGGATGCATGGCTAGGCTTAAAAAGGCCCTTGTGGTCTTTAGCCGAGTAAACACCTATGAACCTATTACCAAAATATAGATGATTTTCCTGTAACATTTAGGAAAATTAGACATTAATCAAAGGATTGTGCTAAATAAAATCTGTGGTAAGGCACTAACCATACAAACATCCAGGCCTACCACCACCATCACAAGCAGGGCCTATAGTCATCACCCACACTCCACTCAGGTGTAGGAGGAAAGCTAAACAAGCTATCAACATAAAGGTGAAAAACAGGCATTGTACAAGGAAGGAAGAACATGTAGCAAGACAGCAAATCTGCTCATCAAGCCCCCAAAGAAAAAACTTAAGCCCTTACTACTACTACTACTACTATGTAAAGCAGCACCAAATGAGCTAGGCAAATCCAGACCAAAACACAGCACATCACATTAACAGGGAAGACTAGACAAGAACCACTTTTGGTGGAAAGTAGACACAGTCACTTAACTGAGGGTTTCCATCACCAGAACTCAGCATTCTATATAACCACTCTCAGACGTAATGCAATGCACTTTCACTACAACACAGACTATGTCATGGCATCACTTTTATATCATGCTGCTATTGGTAATGATAATCATGTCCAAGATGGTGTCAGCTTCCTGCCTATGACCTTAGCCAGTGCCCTATTATTATTATTTTTATTATTATTATTATTATTTTGCTTTTTCATGCTGATAATTCTGTTTGATATCCCAGAATATTTTATGTGTGTTACTTAATAAAGTGTCTTCATGACAGATTGTTAGCCAGCTACATTGTAGGCATATTTTTCCAGCTGATTGCTGTGATTGCTTTTTAACTACATCATAAGAATGCTTCACTGGCTTCCTTCCTTAGGCACTGTGGCCTTTCACATGATTTGCAGATTCTACTGTTGCAAATGACTTGGCTACTTGACCGTGTGCTGCCTTCATTTCAGAGAACTCGTAATATTGATGCTATAGCGGCTTCATCTTTTGAACATTTTGGAGTCTCTGACTGACTGAAAAACTACATTAATGGGGACCTTTGCTGATTTCTCAGATCCTGTCATTTGATCCTTTGTGGAGTTACATTTTTTCATCTGTTAAAACAGGCTTATTCCTAACTGTGTGCTGTCTTCATCTTCACAGACTAGGAACAGTCATACTGTGCTGCTGTGTTCTGGTGTTCTGGTTATTTTCAGCTCATTTGTTCCAGAAACGTATTTATTTATTTTTGGTTTTGCCAGGCTCATTTGCAACATTCTTGAAGAATCTTCTTTAAGGTCTAGATTAGTCCTCACTCCAGTAACTTGAAGCCTTCAGAACTGTTGCCACTTTTATCTAGCCTTTTTCTGGATTTCTGCCACCAGCCCTTGTAATGTTGGGAAACTATGGCCATTTAGAGCACTGGACTTTATGAACCCATGGCTTGTTTTTGGCATCAGATATAATTTGTTATTACGATTGTATTTATTACTGCATGGTAGTAACCTGATTAAAGTGTAGCTATCATTCTGAGCCTTTTGGTTTAAGCACTTAAGCTTCAGACCAGTTGTTTTACATTAAGAAGGTTTGTGGTCTGCACTGTTGTGGCAGGACAGGTAGCTTACATCCTTCTAAGTTGAGAACTGCTGATTGAAGGCTCAGTGTCTGTTATTCTAGAAGTGTATTAGTTCTGGTTTAAGTACTTGGGCTTCAGGCCAGTCATTTTACATTAAGAAGGTTTGTAGTCTGCACTCTTGTGGGCGGAAAGGCTGGACTCTGCCCTTCTGAACTGGGAATTTCTGGTTAGAGGCTTATAGTGCCTGCATATTTGAACTGTTTCTTACTGAAATTGGTGTGCCTTGTTTGCTGTTGCATAAACTAGATTCAGGCCTGCTGAATCTAGCTTTGTTTGTATAACTTGAGCACTAATCCAGGCCTTCTTTTTTGGAGAAGGTTCCCCTGCACCCAAGTGGCAGGAGTGTGCAGTTAGAACTTGTCTGATTGAAGACTACAGGAACAGGGCTCAGTTTTGAGATTTTTTTACTGGTTAATTGGGTAATTTGTTTAGAAACCTTTTCTGATTCCTTGTAGTCATCTAAAGCTGTTTAAAGTGTATTTTTTACTGTTTTTGACTTATCTTTTAAAAAAAAAAAAATTTCCTTTTTCCCACCTTTCTAAGCTAGTGTAGTCCAGTTTTCAGGCTAGTGCTGAATTAGGGCTGTGTTACAAGTTTCTGAGTTGCCCATACCTTACTTGGATAGAAGGAGATTTCTCTGTTCACCTGTGAGAGAGGGAGCTTTGAGCAGCCATCTGTCCTGGAGGAGTGGTTCCAGCCCAGAAGTTAGTAGTTTATAGGCCATTTTGGGCTAATTTCTCTTTCATTTCCCTGCTATAAAAACCACGTTTGCATGGTTTTGCATGTCCGGGCAGCGCCGGTTAGCTAAAGCTAAATTATTCCCGGTTCCACCAAGTCTCCTCTTCAGTTTTTCCTTTGAAAGTAGTCTAACTCTCTACCTAAGCCCTTAAAAAGCATCCTACAGTCCAGCACTTGCTCAGACCTAATAGCAAGCACTAATATACCCTGACACTTGATTGCCCAGCAGGGCAAGGATCATTATTCACCCCTCACCAACCAAGCGATTAAGCAGCTCACCCTACTATTCAGGCATGACTAAAGGGCGATTTCAGGTATACTTTCCAGTCCAGCTGGTGAACCTGGGTATCCTGAGGCAATGTTACAACTACCTCATGTACACAGACAACCCTCTCCTCCTACCACAAAACATTAACATATGCAAGAGAGGCAATTATATAGCTAAACTGGAGGCTAAGCTCTCTCCACCCAAGACTGGAACAGGCAGTTATGAGGAGAAGGTTAACACTTGTACCACACCTCCAGCCTCACATAGACATACTAAACCAGCACTGGCAAAAAATACACATAAATATATGAAATCATACTCGGAGGCTCTAAATAAAAATCTGAAAAAGCATCGGAGACCTCCAAAGCAGACACCCAAAAAACCTGCACCTCCCGTCACAAACCAGACAACACATAAAACACAAAATCAGTGTGCCACACAATCACAGCCCTTTAGGCGAAATGACATACCTAACACACTAGTAATAGGCAACTCTATAGTCAGGCACACTGACATTCCACTCACTAGCCTGGACAAGGAGAAGGTTACTGTTAGCTGCGTGTTGGGAGCCAGAATCCAACACAACACAAGCACTCAGGTCACTCCAGAGCAAGTACAAATATGACTCTGTCATTGTTCACGTTGGTGTGAATGACCTGAGACGTACCTCCCTGGACTACATGAAAAGAGACATGGAAGAGCTCTCTGATCATGTAGCCCAGTAGGGTATGACCCTGACTCTGAATAGCATCCTGCCCTCACCAAGAATGATACCGCAGTATAAAGAAAAAAATGATCAATTTCAACAGTTGGCTAAGCTTCTGGCGTCATTCAAAGGGGATCCAGTGTCTGTCAGCTTGGGCCGACATGCTCGACAAGCCTTGTTGCTTCACAAGAGATGGCTTGCACCTGTCACGCCTAGGCTTTCAAATACTGGCCAAGGCTTTTGCTGCCCCCATAGTGCCTTTTTTAGGCAAGGCTCAAAAGTCAAACACACCTCCGTAAACAGCACAAATAAAAAAATGAGGGTTATGCTACTCAGTGCCAGGAGTTTAAATCTCAAAATGCACGCACTCGAAGCACTCCTCAATATGGAGAACGTTGACATTTGTGCAGTAACTGAAACCTGGTTTAAGGCTCCACAGAGCACCCCAGCACTACTGGGCTGCAACTCATACCACACATTTCGGCCACAGAACATGGACCAAAACACAAAAGGAGGGGGTGTATCCATATTCATCAAGGATACCTACACCTCCAGGTTAGTGGAGCAGCATGATACCTCTGAGATCATCCATGTGCAATTAACATCAGGCAAATCTGCAATGCAAATTGTGGCCTGCTACACATCATCCTTCATGACCCAGGACCACCACTCTGCCTTTCTGGAGATACTGGAAAACATGAAGGTCCTACCGAATGCCCTGATATTGGGCGATTTCAATTACCCTACTGTTAACTGGGAAAACTGCTCAAGTACAAACTCCCAGGTCCAGCGCTTCCTGGAATTTATCAACTCAAATGCCCTGGATCAGCTGGTAAACTCCCCTACCAGAGGTGAAAACATACTGGACCTGATCATCACCAACATGGGCGACAGGTGTTCCATACCGGAGGTCAACCCGTCACTGGTTAGATCAGATCATAAACTAATCACTCTGGATGTCCACACCACATTACCACTCCCAACCAAGGAAACCACAGTGAAAAAGTTTTCTATAGCAAACTTCACCTTACTTAAGACAGAGGTGGTAAGTTTCACAGCCCCCACGCTAAAGGATAACAGTGTCCAAGATGCAGGAACCTTTACAAATGCACTCTATGAGCACCTACAAGGATGCATGGATCGTGCCATCCCTAGCAAAACCAAGACTCACTCCCCTAAGAGAAGGAAACCAGTCTGGTGGACCCCTGCCATAAACAGGCTATACAATAGAAGGAGGAAACTAGTTCAGAAAAAAAGCAAATCCCAAGAAGGAAAGACACCCTTGATCAGTATCAGTAAGAAACTAAGGTCCCTCATAAAATCATCAAAGGCTAACTTCGAAAGAAAAATAGCCAAGGATTCGAAAGATAACCACAAAGCTTTCTTTATGTCAAGAATCTAAGTGGCAACTCGCAGATATGCTCTGAGCTAGTGCGAAATAGCACAAAATATACTGAACCTACCAATATTGCCAACATCCTGGCAGATAGATTCAGTGCAAACTTCACCCCCCTCTCACCCCCAAAAGGGCCCACAACAATACCGGAAATGTATAGTGTCCCAGAAATCACAGACGCACAGGTGAAAACTGCCCTTTCAAAAGTCAAAAGCACAGCGTCAATGGGGCCAGATGGTGTCCCAGGCTGCGTCTTGCATGAACTGCAGAATGAACTAACCCCACCCCTAAACACACTGTTCAACCTCAGCCTCTCCACAGGCTACATGCCCATAGAATGGCACACAGCAATGGTTATTCTGCTGCACAAAGGAGGGGCCACAACTGACCCTGGTAACTTGCCCCATACGCCTGACTAGCCTGGTCTGCATGGTTATGGAGCGCATCATCATGGAACTCATTAACAAAGACATTGGGAACCTCCAAACACTTGACCCGACCCAGTTCGGCTTTGTTAAGGGCAGATCATGCCTACTAAACCTGGTTGACTTCTTTGAGACAGTCACCAAGGCCATAGATCAGAGGAAGGTGGCTCTCACAACCTACCTTGACCACGCCAAGGCTTTTGACACCATTCCCCACTCGAGAATTATAGAAATTCTCACCAGTCTGAACATAAACCCCTACGTCACGAGATGGGTTGCCAGCTGGCTTACAGATAGAACACACACGGTAAGAATAGCGGGCTCCAGGTCTGTCTCTAAACCAGTCACAAGTGATGTCCCACAAGGCTCGGTCCTGGGACCCCTACTGTTCGGCATATACTTCTCAGAATTACAGGCAAACACAGGAGGACTATGGCTAACCAAGTTCGCCGATGGCCGCAAACTGGGAGCCATAATTGACTCTCTGGTTGACAAGGACATTCTCCAAAAGGGCCTTACTGAGACAGACACCTTGTGTCAAAGTCATGGTCTCAAGCTAAATGCCAAAAAATGCACAGTCATCCCATCTGGGAAAACTAAAACACCCATGAATTACCACATAAGTGGCAGCCCCCTTAATACAGAAGAGGTAATAAGAGATCTGGGGACCCAGGTAGATAGTAATCTCTCCTTTGACAATCATATTGCCAAAGTAGTTAGGAAATTCTTCTATGTAGCCCATCTAATTACTAAAGGGTTTGCATCTAGAAATAAAGAGGTTATAGTGCCCCTCTACTCGTCACTCATCAGACCCATCATAGAGTACAATGCCCCATTTGGGATGTACCTCACAAGACACTTCCAACAGCTGGAAAGACCACAAAAGTACCTCACCAAGAGGATTACTGGCCTCAAACATATGTCCTATGCAGCCTGACTGGAAAAACTCCGGCTGTACTCAGTGGCATATCGCTTACTCAAAGGTGATCTCTGCCTGATTTACAAAGCCATGTCCAACTCAGAATTGATGGACATGCTCCACCTAAAGAAATCCAAGTCACTGAAAGCCACTCGCTCTAGTGAGCTAAACTTCGCCACAACAATAAATAGAACATGCTGGAGGGATAGATTCCTGTCACAGAGACTAACCATGCTTTGGAACAAAATTCCTAACTACATTAGGCAGAGCCCCTCACTAACACTCTTCAATAGAAACCTTGATGAGTGGATGGGTAACAGAAAGGGGGTAGGGAGGGTGGCCTAATGGTTAAGGTGTTTGCCTTACAAACACAAGGTGCAGGGTTTGAGTCTCACAAGGGATAATTGACTAAGCTTAAAATGGCTCGCAAGGGGAGTTAGCTTAGTACTAATCTATGAACCTATGAACCTAAAATACACCCCTGAGATCACTTCATTGGCTCTTCTTGACAGAGGCTCAGTTAATTAATCAATGGGGTAGTGAAAGCTGACACACTCTGGCTAGGCTTATAAATGCCCTCAGGCAGATAGCCTAGTACCAACCTATGACTACAGGTATAATTGGAGACTCTGTACATCGTCCACTGTTATGTTTTGTTTTATAACACTGAGTGTTTTTTATTGCATTGCAACTGCTGTGTTTTTACATTTTTCTTGAAGTTTACTCAATGTGCCTGAATATTGTTCCGCAACTGTAATAACTGCACGTACACATTAATATTTAATTTGCAGTATGGTACTTGCATCGTTGTAAAGGGTATACGCTTAAGCAGTTAATTAAAGCTGAAGCTGTAGTTGTCACTAACCAGCATACTCAAATTGACAAACAGCATAACTGCCCCTGAAGGCAAAGCACATCATTTACATGTCTAGCACAGAATACAAAACTGCATGCATTTCCTGCAAAACATTGTCCTTGTTTTCTGCAATTGCAAAGCACTACACATAATATATATTTAATCCAGAATGTTAAGGTAACAAAAATAACAACTCAGAGAAGAATTCATCAATCTCCACTACAGCATATAAAGTCCAGGGTAGTCACATACAATACTCCAATCCTTTGTTCAAATTCTTTATATTGCAGTAATAACTCACCAATAATAATTACATTGTAAATTCAAATAATTAATAATATACTTGACACATATACCACTCAACCACCCAGATTTTTGCCTCATATTTTTGGTACATTCCTCACAGAATTTGTGTTTTTCTGGTAAATCATTGAAGAAAATAATCATTAAATAATGACAGCCATTTGAGTTTCAGACTTCATATTCTTCAGAAAATGTATACAAATGCAAAACATATTATTCTAGCAAGTAAGGTCAGTATTTAAAATCTGTCCTGATTTTCAGTCTTTGACCCCCTGTTATTTTTGGCTTTGTTCAGATTTCTTATGCTAAGAGGTATGTTGACACTCCAAGGAAGGAAAAACACCCAGATAATTCAGAACAAAACAGCAAACAGCACCCCCCAACACACATCATCTCAGTTATAGGATCACTGTAACAAAACCGATGACAATTATCTGAGATGTTGCATGGATGTTACCTGACTGCCTGAATACTCTACCAACCAGGGATTTAACAGGCGGTGACATTCCAGCAAACATACTCTAGTCTCAATATTGATTCAGATGCAGGGAAATGTAGGAGAATAATAACTCTACTTAAACAATCAGCAGTGTTGAGCTGCAAAAGAGTCCCTCTGCATAGTGAAAATACATTGATTCCACACTGACTAGACACTTAAAAGTCAAACATAAAGTCCATGATGCTTAGATCACTCATTTAACATTCATTAAACGCTAATAGACAGTCATAACCTCTACATCTCATCCACTGCAGGGGCTTGGGAAGGTGGATCCCACAAGGAAAGTACTGTAAGAAAGGAGTAGCAGCAAGAAAAAAAACGCAACATCTTTTCAGTTTCATTTTCCTCACCTGAAGCATCAGATTAGTCAGAGCATTAGCTAATGCAACCCCAGCAATGCAAAATGTCCAGAAAAAGTGATGCTTAATTTAAAACAGTTAACCACGCAATAACCATACCAGTCACTGCCATCTGCCTAAATACTTCAGTTAACCAAAAAGTGCACCTCAGCAGGGTGGTGGGGAAACTGTGATAGACTCCTCATTTGCTTTCTGAACAACATCCTGTAAATATTGATGAACCTGTGAAGAATCTATAACAACAATGTATGACCAGGATAGACAAGAAGAGGTATATTTATCATTGTTGCAAGCTATCAGGAGTGATACTGCCAAGAACGCTGTGTTACATGTAACATTTCTGTATAAAACTCTCTTGCAGCAAATTACTTTAAAGTAACTCAAGATATATTGTCAACATTGTTAAGAAACATTTAACAGAACACCCTTTCTAAACATCAGTTTCATGTCATAGGGGACTGAAGCCCAGAGTGCAACCCACACAACCAGAATTTGATTAGCAGCCCAGGTGCTAGAGGAGTTGACAATGATGGGAAGGGGAATGATGAGACAACGTCTGATCATTTCTTCTGGAGGGGGGTGGGCATGTGCTAGGGATACACTCCCAGAATATGAGGTCTGGTGGTTATATCAGAGCTATGACATGAGATGTAACTACAATCTAAAGACAATAGGAGTGGGGTGGCTTCCTCATGGCACTATTGCATGTTAACCCAATGGTGGAATCCCAACACATATGGAAAGGGTAAGATTTATAGGAAAATACCAGATCTTTGCAGTATGAATTTCTAGCATCTCAGCTCTACAACCCAATCATAGCCCAATGGCTGATAAGTCTTTTCATCAAGAGAGTTGAGACCCACCCAACAAAGGGTCACACCCAGGATATGACCCCCATTATCATCCAATATCTACAATGCAGCACAGAGCTGTAACTTAGTAAAACTTGAGGCCTAAGATTCATCTAAAAAGCATTCAACAAAGAGGTGTTTATGTGTGGTCACCTATAAGCATATATATAATTTTCATGTTACCTGGCAGCATGTTCCCCTGGGTATGTAAGTAATTAACGAAACAGAGGTAGAAGTAGTTTTGCTGTATTGTAAGCTTAGTGTGGTTTATAGGTTCATAGATTAGTACTAGGCTAACTGCCCTTGTCAGCCATTTTAAGCCTAGCCAATTATTTCTTGTGGGGCTTAAACCCTGTAACGAGTGCTTGGAAGGCAAGCACCTTAACCATTAGGGCACCCTTCTGGTGGGAGTTTTGTACACTTTCAAACTGTTTTATTAGCGTGTTACTACTACTTATTTTGCATTTGCTTGTATTGATTCTAATCCTTCAAAATATCTTTCTATATAATTTGCACTGCTTGTATATTATATTTGCATGATATTCTTTTGTAATTCATTAGAAGTGGTTGAAAAAAGGCCCATTTTGAGGGTTACTCCACCTGCCTTTCCATGATTTTAAATAAAAATACTGAAGTGAGTTGAGGTAGACCTATAGAGAAAACTCTGCCTTACTCTGCTTTACGATGCCATCTCCAATGTCCTAATATCTTTGATGTAGCCATTGAGAGCCTATTTCGTTCATTGACTGCCTGGGGATGTGCTATCACCAATGGTCCAGATCTGCAGGGCAGTTTGAGGCATGTAACCTGGGAAGATGGAAACTAATTAGAATACACTTAAGAAAAAAAAGACACAGACAGAGGCAGATACAGAGAGAGAGGTGCCTTACCCACGATTGCTATTGTACTGAAATTCCAGACGATCTTTAATAACAAAGCACATGCTTCTAATGTATATAATATGGCTAGGGTTTATGTTGCTGAGATGGTCTGTGGTAGACAGATCAGCAATATTACAATTTATGGTGAATGGGTGGGAGGACAGTAATATATTCTTGAAACTAAAATAGTAAGTATGATAAAAAGTATTGTTAACTTCCAGCAAAATTTTGCAGACTTTAATTAGATAATGTGAGTCAGTCTGCAATTCTTTTGGGACTTTCCATTAAAAGCCAATGGAGAAGGTTGAATATTACTGTTTTGTTTTGTATGTATTCATTGTGATGTACTGCTTGTTCAAACTGCACTTATTTTCTCTACACCTACTTGTACAGCGCTGCTAGGACATTACTCAAGAGTACTGCTCTGTAATTAGTGATCTACAAGCACTAGTCTGCCACAATGCTGGTTGCTAATCATTAATATTTATGGCTACTTTGTATGATGCTTTTAGACAAAGTAAAGTGCATCATTAAAAAGTATCATGTTCTGAGGTATGATACCTGCATATGTTCTCTGAAACCGAGATACAGTTTAAGCAATGTGTGCTCTCCTGAGATTTTACAATGGTGAATTACCTTTCTTACAACATTATCCAAGTTGCCCTTTCACAGTAAGACGTTGTCCTGTTCGATTCTCAGCTAGAGCATCTTCTGTGTGGAGACATGCATGAATGGGCGTACCTTCATTGAAGGTTGTGCGTCAGGGCCGGCAACTCGGCACATAAAAATCTACTGCCAATCATTAGCGGACTGGAGTTCCACTGTGGTGACCCCTAACCGGGAAAAGCCGAAAGACACAACAACAACAACATTATCCAAGTCTCCTTCTGCAACATTTCTCAACTATTAACTACAGGCCTTGTTCTTTATATTTTGTTTTTATTCAAAATGACACTTGTGTATTTACTAGGAAAGCCCATTTGGTTCTTAAACAGTTTATTCATTTAAGTTAATTTGTTTACCGGGGTAGAACACTGATCCATATGGGCCAATTTCTGGCTCAGCAGGGGAGTGGTAAGGATATATCCTGTACAAATTTTGCATCAGAATGATTAATGTCTATATAGAGTATGAGCTTAGTTAAAGGGTAAATACTGTTGTTTTTATTTTTATACATTTATTAACCAGGTAAGTACATGGGACACAAGTGTCCCTTTTCAGAGACAACCTCGGAATACTGTCTGGTTAAGTGACTTGCTCAGAGCCACACAGCAGAGAAAAGGAGATGAAAGGAATTAAACCCTGTAGCCTGGGATACAGGAAGCAGCTCAGATCCTAAACTCTCTGCTCTTAACTCCCAGACTATTTATAGAAATATACACTGGTGAACAGGACCACAGTATAAGGAGAGAATCAATGAACAGATGCAGTAAGAAAGTTAGACTGTCTAGTAAGAGTGGAATAGTAAAGCAAAAAAAATGTTAAATGAGTGTAACACATTGCAGAATCACAGAGGACAGAGTAGTAAAGGTAGTTGTAACTTTGGGAAGAGGGTGGAGAGAAGCGAGGTAGACTACTGTGAAGGTGAAACAAAACTGTGAGATATAGTATATGCAAGTGACTTAAGTGACAGAGTTAATTAAAAATTGGTTGGATAATGTAATATGACCTGGAGTGAAGCAGTTACACTTGGTTTATTTTTGTAGATGTGCTTTAAGCTGTGAGATAGGCTTGAAGGGATTTCCAAAGTGTGAGACATAATATAAAAAACTTTGTGCTTACTGCAGTGATGGTTAAACACAGATGTTTGTAGTACTGGACCTGAACATTGTGCTTGCAACTGGAGTTCTTTATGCCTCAAAATTGATTTTGTGGTGAGATTGCAAAGTGTGGTAAACCTTCCCTGGTTTCTGGAGTTTGATGTTGCTTGAGTCACATTAGATTCTGAGCTCTTAAAGGGCTTATAGTCCTTTGGTTAGTCAAATTGTTTTATGAAATCTAAGTAGGTTGGCACTAAGGGAAGTGGAAGGGAAGGACACTAAGCATTCTAGATTAATTTTGTTTCTTAGAACTAGCCAGTTTTCTAGTTTCAGCACTCAAATCTGTTTCTTTGAACTCAGCACTTGTTCAGAACTCATTGTAAGCACTAAATAAGCTGCAAATTACTACAGCACTCAACTTTCCTCACTTGTCTAGAGGAAAGCAGTTTTTAGTACTTAATAAATAAGCACCTATCTAGGCATGTCTAAGGGTCAGCTCCCGGTGATTTCTCCTGTCTACCTGATGAATCTGGGCATCTTGGGGCAATGCAGCAATTGCCTCATGTACACAGACAACCCTCTCCTCCTACCATCCAACACTACAACCTGTGAGAGATGCACTTATATAGCTAAACTGGAAGCAAAGCTCTCTTCACCCAAAACTGGACTAGACAGTCAAGAGGAGAAGGTAAACACTTGCACCACACCACATTCATCACATAGTCCCTCAAAATCTACACCACCAAAACACACACATAGAAACACAAAACACATACCTACATTCGCAGAGGCTCTCAATAAAAACCTGCCCAAGCATCAGGGACCTCCAAAGCAGAAACGCAAGCAAACTCCAACCCTCAACACAACCCAAATGACACATAGCCCACAAACTCAGTGTACACTCAACCACAGCCCATAAGGCATAACAACGCACCCAACACTCTAGTTATAGGTGACTCTATAGTCTGGCACACTGATGTTCCACTTACCAGGCTAAACAAGGGGAAAGTTACTGTCAGCTGCCTGTCAGGTGTCAGGATCCACCACATAATGCATGCACTCAGGTCACTCTACAACAAGTACAAATATGACACTGTCATTGTCCATGTTGGTGTGAATGACTTGAGACGTACCTCCCTGGACTACATGACAAGAGACATGGAGGAGCTCTCCGATCTTGTAGCCCAGGCAGGTATGACCCTAGCCCTGAATAGCATCTTGCCATCACCCAGAATGATACCACAGTACAAGGACAAATTGATTGACTTTAACAATTGGCTGAGCTTCTGGTGTCATTCTAAGGGGATCCAGTATTTGTCTGCCTGGAACGACATGATCGACAGACCACGATGCTTTGCCAGAGATGGCCTGCACCTGTCGCCCTTGGGATTCCAGATACTGGCAAAGGCTCTTGCCACCCCTATAGTGCCTTTTTTAGGCAAGGTTCAAATGACAAATTCACCACCATAACAGGTACAAGAAAGCAAAATCTGGGGGTAATGCTACTCAATGCTAGAAGTCTAAACCTCAAAACGCACTCACTCGAGGCACTCCTTAAAATGGAGGACATCGACATCTGTGCAGTGACAGAGACCTGGTTCAAAGCTCCAGAGAGCACCCCTGCATTACCAGGCTATAATTCATACCACACCTTTCGGCCAGCTAACCCGGAATGAAGCACTAAAGGTGAAGGCGTGTCCATATTCATTAAGGATATCCATACCTCTAGGCTAGTTGCACAGCATAATGCAACCGAGATTATCCAAGTGCAACTAACTCTGGGCAAGACTGCAATCCAAATTGTAGCTTGCTACAGACCCCCCACCATGCCCCAGGATTCCCACTCCTCATTTCTTGATACACTGGAAAGTATTAAAGTACAACCCAACACCCTAATAATGGGCAATTTCAACTACCCCATCATTAACTGGGAAAACTACTCATGTACCAACTCTTTTGCTCAACGTTTTCTGGAATTCATAAATTCCAATGCCTTGGATCAACTTATTCACACCCCTACCAGGAGCAGCAATATCCTAGACCTGGTCATTACCAACATGGGCAACCGGTGTTCCACACCAGAGGTCAATTCCTCATTGGTCAGATCCAACCACAAGCTAATCATTATAGACATCCACATCCCGCCCCCACCCCCAATTAGGGAAACCACCATAAAAAACTTCTCCAAAGCCAACTTCACACTTCTTAAGACAGAAGTGGCAAACTTCATGACACCCATGCAGACGGACAATAGAGGCATGACTGCTGAATCCTACACAAATGCACTTTATAAGCACTTACACGAGTGCATGGATCATGCTATCCCTAATGGAACCAAGATGCTATCCTCCAAAAAAAGGAAGCCAGTCTGGTGTTCCTCTGCCATAAACAAACTCTACAACAGAAGAAAGAAACTATTGCAAAAAAGAGTAAAATCCCATAACTGGAGGAACTCCATGGTCAACCTTAGTAAGAAGCTGAGATCCCTCATAAAATTCTCCAAAGCTAGTTACGAAAACAAAATTGCCACTGACTCTAAAGGCAACCACAAAGCATTATATAGCTATGTCAATAATCTCAATGGCAACACTCAGATCTGCTCTGAGTTACAGCACAATGGCACTAAATATACAGAACCAACTGATATTGCCAACATCCGGGCAGATAGGTTCAGTGCTAACTTTACCCCCCTCTCTCCCCCTAGAGGGCCCATATCTATACTGGAAGAATGCAAAGTTCCTGTAATCACAGCTGCATGGGTAAAAAACACACTCTCCAAAGCCAAGAACACAGCATCCACGGGACCTGACAATATCCCAGGCTGCGTTCTACACATACTACAGAATAAACTGGCACCCTACCTAAGTGCCATGTTCAATCATAGCCTCACCTCAGGCTTTGTGCCCACTGAATGGCACACCATGACGGTTATCCCACTCCACAAAGGGAAAGCCACCACAGACCCTGGGAACTAGCGCCCCATTAGCCTGACGAGCCTGGTCTGCAAGGCCATGGAACATATCATCATGGAACTCATAAACAAAGACATTGGTAATCTCCAAACTCTGGACCCTACCCAGTTTGGGTTTGTAAAAGGCAGATCAAGTCTCCTAAACCTGATTGACTTCTTTGAAGCAGTCCAAAAAAGTTGTAAAAAATGATGCACAAACCAAGAAGATCCAAACCAAGGCAGAAAACAGGAACCATCACTGAATGTAGAACAATGTTAAACCACTTTTATTCCAAGGATTTAAAAAGCCAAATACGGCTCAGACCACAAAAAAACGAACCACAAGTGTAGAAGTTGAGCGCGCTTTCTCTTTGTTAAGTAACAAAGCTTCTTCAGAACAAGCTTCCTTTTTCTAATGCCCTCATTTTATATTTATGTCAATGAGCATTGAATTAACGTTAATTAACCTCTAATTACCCTTTCAATTAATTTTAAAGGTATCATGTTGAATACAAACCTAAAAAACTTAAAAACAGAATATGTCCCAACCAAAAACACTCTCAAATACATAAAATAATATGTATATATATATATATATGTTATTGAATTGTCCCCCTAGAAATCTAACAAATGTCATTAAAAACCGTTGCTGAAGTGTATAACCTCACAACATTTAAAATACAAATAATTTATATAGGCAATTGATGTAAAAACAATTCACCTAAATGTTGCGGTTTCATAAGTAATCAAAATTGTACAATGTTAAAAACAATACATATAAACCAAGAAAACATTAATTCATTTTTTCTTATAGAAACTTCCTTATAAACAGAATGTACATTACAAACCATAACCTTATAGAAAAACTGTATCTTAATCAATGAATAAAAATTCCTTTTCTTTCTTTTTGTTTCAGAGGAAACTGCCAAATCCCTGTCTTAAAATACACTTTAATTAAAAGAATGTGTCATTTAAGGGCATCTACTGCTTGCTATTATAACTTAGCTTGTCTTAATCTCAACACACTCTGTATGCTAATGCTGTCATTGAGACCAGGGGGTCTACTGGCATCCAGTTTGAGTTGCCAATATAACTCCCTAAATTCCACTCTGGATTCCCAGTTGCCCCCCCTAGGATCGATCACTACCTGTTCGATAACAGCAAATTTGATACTCATGTTTTTACATATCAGTGAGTGTTTGTAAAAAGCGTTGGACTCTTTCCCTTTACTTATTTCGTACATGTGCTCGTAAATTCTTTTTCTTAGAGTACGAGTGGATTTCCCTATGTAAAAACTTTTACAAACCATACATACACCAATGTACACAATTCCTTTTGTGCCACAATTGTAGTACCTAGATGGAAAAAGCTTGTAATCTCTGGATGGAATGTAGATGCCTTGTTGGTGTAAAATGTATTCACATTGTCGACAAGAGCCACATTTGTATGTACCTTTTTTGGTGTTAGAATTCACTGTCTTGTAACCCTTGTTTATCTCAAACAAATCTTTTAAATTCCTCCCTCTTTTTCTAATAAATACGGGATGATTAGGGATATAATTTCCAATCTCATTGTTCATTTTCAGTATTGGCCAATATTTTCTGATAATTTCTTCCACAATGTTAGAAGTGTCAGAAGATGTGTGTACCAATGCTTGACTATAGTTTTCCGTTTTTTTCTTCTTTCCTTGTCAATACCATGTCATCTTCCTGTCCTAGTAATGGAAAATATTTAGTCTTTCTCTCTTTTGTTATTTCATTAATTAAAATCTGTAACAAAGAGTCTGGATAACCTCTTTCAATAAAAAGCGCCCTTATATTTTTAACCTCATCAGTGAAAATCACATCTTCACTTGTCATTCTGGATGCCCTTATCAACTGTCCTTTTACTATACCCTTTTTCTGAAAAAAAGGGTGTCCACTCTGAAAATGTAAGTATGTACTGGAAAAAGAAGGTTTTCTATATAATTTTGAATGTAAGTAATCAAATGAATCTCTGTACAAGGTAACATCCAAATAGTTAATAGTTGTTTGATCAAGAGTGTGTGTAAATTTCAAGAAGTCAGTACAAGCGTTTATATATTTGTAAATTTCAAGGAATAATTGCCTGGACCCTTTCCAAAAAATGCAAATATCATCCAAAAAACGGGTATAAAAAAGAATGTGCTGCTTCCATACTGTGTTAAAAATAAATTTTTTCTCCCAAAAATATAAAACGCAATTTGCGTAAATGGGGGCACATGCTGCCCCCATAGCAACACCCTTCTTCTGCTGAAAATGGTCACCGTTGAAATACACAAAATTGTTCATCAATACTGTTTCAGTAAGTTCTATAATTAAGTTGACAAGGTTACCATTTAAACCGGAATCTGTACTTAAAATCTCGCGAAACCATTCCAGTCCTATAGTGTGAGGAATACTCGGGAATAATTCCACCACATCTATGGTAACAAAGTATAACTCAGTCTCAATTTTCCTTATGGGAATGTTCTTCAAAAATTCCCAAGAATCTCTACTAATATGTGGAACCGAATTAATGAAATGTTTCAATTGTGTGTCTATAAAAATAGCTAAGGGTTCTGTAATACTCCCTGCTCCTGCTACAATGGCAATGGGTCTAAATTTAAGTGGTTCTAACCCTTTGTGTACTTTTGGTATCCCAAATATAACAGGAAGCCATGGACTTTCCACGTACAAAAAATGGTATAATTTCTCATTTATGCTCCCCTGAAGTAGATGATCCATTAAGTAATAATTGATTTTGGAATAGGCAGTGTTTATTTCATTACGAGATACTAGCATGTAATGGTCAGTGTCCTGTACAATATTATGTATATAGTTCTCGTACATTTCCTGGTACATCAAAACCACCCCACCCCCTTTGTCAGGTTTCATCACTCTAATTTTATCTTCTCTCAATTTTCTTACTAATGTTTCTTCCTCTTCTGTCCAGTTTTCATGTGTAAAATTCAAGTGGGGTTTAATTTGCCTCACATCTCTTTCAACCTTTTCTTTAAAAACTCTTAACACAGGGTTAGTAGGTGGGTTAAATGTACTTTTTTGTGTAAATCATCCTTTGTGTTGTTGTTTCCTTTGAAAAAAACATTTAAATTCAACTGTCTTGTAAATAACTTGATATCTATTAATATGTTCACAGTAGACCCAGTTTTTATGGGTACAAAGTGAAAACCCTTAGTAAAAAGTTTGAAATAAACGTCATCTATAATATTGTCAGTAAAATTGTAAATCGTGAAATTGTCTTTCCGATGTATAATAGCAGCATTATTGTCAAGGGAGTCTGTATAACTATTGCCCCCATAAAGGGAAATATTAGGGTCTAAATCATTCATTAATACACATGAGCCCTCCCCTGAAATCTCCCCCCACGTTCCTTGGGTGGCAGGGGGTTCTGATATGAATGTTTTCTCAGTTTCTCGGCTATCCTCTCGCTCCTCCTTACCGCTTCCTGTTCTAAAGGGGATTCATGTGTTGTTTGAATACTGGACCCGTTCCTCTGATGTTCTTTATTCATATTTTCTGTATCATGGACCTTTAAATCACTAAATTTGTTAAAAATTGGGTATGCCCTACCGTTGTTGTAATCATGCAGATCCCTATCAAGTTTTTTTATCTTCCTATAAATGACCTTGTCACAAAAATTGTCAATCTCTTTAAATAAATTATCATATTTTCTTGTATCAAAATTATCATTATTAACTTCAAACAGTTTGGTGTGTAATTCATTAGTTTCAGATATAAGCATTTCATTCTGTGTCTCATAATCCCTGACCATATATTTCAACATTTCAATACCTGTGTTGTTAAATAATTCCGTCAATTGCTTATATAACATAGAATTAAATTTCACATTGTTTGGATATTTAGTTATTCTAAGTCCTTTAGGAATTAAATTAAATTAAAATTAATTGAAAGGGTAATTAGAGGTTAATTAACATTAATTCAATGCTCATTGACATGAATATAAAATGAGGGCATTAGAAAAAGGAAGCTTGTTCTGAAGAAGCTTTGTTACTTAACAAAGAGAAAGCGCGCTCAACTTCTACACTTGTGGTTCGTTTTTTTGTGGTCTGAGCCGTATTTGGCTTTTTAAATCCTTGGAATAAAAGTGGTTTAACATTGTTCTACATTCAGTGACGGTTCCTGTTTTCTGCCTTGGTTTGGATCTTCTTCTTTGAAGCAGTCACCAGAGCCATAGATGAGGGTAAGGTGGTTCACACAGCTTATCTAGATCTCGCCAAGGCTTTCAACACCATCCCCCACTCTGGAATTATAGATAAGCTCACTAAACTAGGTATAAATCCCTATGTCACAAGATGGGTTGCCAACTGGCTCATGGACAACCCACAATGTGAAAGTAGCAGACATCAAATCCAACTTCAGACAAGTGACAAGTGGAGTACCACAAGGTTCAGTCCTGGGTCCTCTCCTGTTTGGTATCTACTTCTCTGAAGTACAGGCTAACACAGAAGGTCTTTGGCTAACAAAGTTTGCAGATGACTGCAAACTAGGAGCCATAATCAGAACTCCTAATGATGTGGACATACTACAAAAGGGCCTCACTGAGACAGATGCCTGGTGTCAAAGCCATGACCTGAAGCTCAATGCCAAAAAGTGCATTGTCATCTCCTTTGGTAAAAACTCTGTACCCATGAAATACCACATAAGTGGTAGTCTACTTAACGCCAAAAGTGTGATAAGAGACCTTGGGACACAGGTGGACAGTAATCTCTCCTTTGATAATCACATTGTCACAGTGGTCAGGAAATCTTTCTACATGGCTCACCTCATCACAAAAGGTTTCTCATTCAGAAAAAAAGAGGTCATTGTTCCCCTCTACTCATCACTCATTAGACCCATTATAGAGTACAACGCCTCTTTTGGTATGTACCTCACAAGACATCTACAACAACTGGAAAGGCCACAGAAATACTCACAAAGAGAATTACTGGCCTCAAACAGATGCCCTCATGAACCGTCTCAAAAACTCCAGCTTTACTCCATCGCATATCGCCTACTCAGAGGCGATCTCTGCCTAACATACAAAGCTATGTCAAACCCAGAGCTGTTGGACATGCTCCACTTAAAGAAATCCCAATCCCTCTGAACTACATGCTCTAGGGACCTAAACCTTGTCACCACAATAAACAGAACATGCTGGAGGGATAGATTCCTGTCCCAGAGACTTCCCATACTCTGGAACAGACTACCTGTCTATGTCAAACAGAGCTCCTCATTAGCACTCTTCAAGAAAAATCTTGATGATTGGATGGGAAATAGGAAATTCACCCCAGGGATCACTTCTGTGGCTCTGCTCGACAGGGGCACAGGAAAATAATTTTCTTGGGTGGCAAAAGCCGGGGTACCTTTTTGGCTAGGCTTATATAGGCCCTAGGGCTAATAGCATAGTACCTACCTATGAACCTATGAACTAATCTACCTGCAAAAGAAGGAGAGTTGTAGTAAATACTTTAGATGCTAAATTTGGGTCATATGAGTTAAAGATAGTGGACAAGTAATAAGAAGCTATATAGGCTTTAAGGTTATGTATATTTAGTTTGGATTCAGATTTAAAGTATTTAATGTGAGGCTAGTTTTCAAGGTAATATTCTTAAGGATATAGGTGACATGACAGTCATCACTGAAAGAAATAGGTAAATGAAGATAACTGAGACTTTGTAAAGTCTGTTAGTAAGTATAAAATCAAGCAGTGATTGTTTACCTGATTTCAGGTTAGGCCGTGTGGGCTCATGTAAAAGGTGAATGAGGCCAAGATCTGCAAGTTGTCTTGAAATATTGTTAGCAAGTGGTCCTAGGAAGTCAAAGTTGAAGTCACAAAGCAAGAACAGATATTTTGCATTTTGAGATAGTGGAGATAATATTGTGTATAAGTAGTTTGACATTAGTGGCTTTTGCTGGAATTCAGGCTACAGCTATGTGTAAAATTGTTTTTAGGTGATAACACTTTGATTAGGACCCATTTGGGTTCTGTGTTACATGTGCAGTTGGCTTGAGAAAGCTTTGTTAGATTTAGATGAGATTTAAATAGAAGGGTTCTCTCATTCCCATTACCAGGACAAGAGCGTTACAGGGTCAGGAGTCAAGTATTTAGTTGCACCCTGGGGAAAGTAAGAGATTAGTGTAATTTGCCTTCAACCATGATTCTTTGATAGATATGAATCAGGGCTATCTGTGGATAGGTAAGCATTGAGCAGTTACATTTTTTTTTATTTTATTTTGTGCATTGAATAGGTCACATGAAAGATAGGTGGGACTGGTTTTATTAAAAAGGCTGTATGCAGAGTAGGGGTCTGGCTTGGATTCAATGTTAGCCTTTCATAGGAGAAAATAATTGTGGTTATACATTTTGCTAGGAATTTAGGTAAGTAGAGTGAACTGTGTTTTTGGAAGAGTAGGTAAATTTAAGAAAGAAATGTGTGTGAAGTGAAGATGAGAGTGTGAATATTAGATTAGAGTTTATTTTTTGCAAGGGTGAGCCAAAGTGAGGAAAGAATGGCTGTAAACACCAAATATGACCCAGTAACAAATATGTTGTGCCCCTCATTTGAAATGAGTAAGCCACAGTATCAGACATTATCCTAATATATGTGTTTGTAATCCACACTGACTGTGCAATGTTCTAAACTGTGTAAACTTCTTGTCTTAACTATATAAATCATTTTCCAGGTGTACTAATGAAGACATGATAACTGTTGAAGTGTTGTGGAAAATATTTCTATAATGATGTCTTATGTCTCACAACAGTTTCTAGATGATAACTGTTTTCTTTAAAGCAACCATGCCTTTTAATTTTTTTCCCTCAACATACAACTCCATTTTATTGTGCAAGCAACACAAACAAATTATGTTTGCATAATACTGTGTTTAGGTGTATATTGCATAATATTTAATTTTATGTATATATATATTTTTTCATTATACTTATATTTCAGGTATATATTGCATGAGTATATTTCAAGTATATGTTACATGTTACATTCCAGGTATACATCCATGATACTAACTTATAGGTATGCTTTGCAGGATCTAACATGTCAGTCATGAATAACATATTTTGTAAAGGGTGTACACCATAGGATATTCCATTTCAGATATATGCAAAGTGATACTGTATTTCATGTACATGACACATTAGGAATGTAGAAGTAATGAAGTATGGTTCTTTCTTTATTTAAAGTGATACATTTCTTGTTGGTATAGGAAGGCTTGAAACTGGCAACAACAGAAGCACCCAGGACAAACCCGGCTGCTGTCTGCTTTGTCATAAGGTGTAGCTAAAGAATGCAGTAAGACCTGTCAGCTATTACAGAACTTACATTGCAGACTGAATGCCCTTATAAATAACCGCAGACTCAACTGAATAGTGTTTTGTAATCATTAGACCTTTGTGCCACTCCCACGCATTACGAATTTAAGCAATGGCAGTAGGTAGTTTCAGTATTATAGTATTTCATTGCTCTGGAGTATAAACAAAGGATAAATGATCTTGTACAGGGTAAAACTGTACAAACGTGCAGTAAAATATGCTAGTGTTACAACTGATAGCATACCACAGTACAGTATTTCAGTAAAGTCTTTGTAAGTGTTGGCAGTGTTAAAAAGGGTATTCAGAATATCAGTAAAACAATTACATTAGGGGAGGAGTATATTGTGGTTCACTCCCACAAACTTACATATTATACAATGCCTCCTCTAAAACGTGCACGCTGATTGGCCAGCCCAACCAGCGTGCCCGTTGTAAATCCCTCAATATACTAACGGAAAAAGGTCCGGTCGCCTGGACTTTTTCCGTTAGTATAAAACACTGTCTCGCTATGTTAAAAGAGTTTAACATAGCGACACAGGTTTAAAAAAAGCAACGCAGATCTCCGTTGCTTTTTAAAGCTGTCTCGCTATGTTAAACTCCTTTAACATAGCGACACAATGTAAAAAGCAACGGAGATCTTGCGATCTCCGTTGCTTTTTAACCTGTCTCGCTATGTTAAATGAGTTTAACATAGCGAGACACTTTAAATAAGCAGCGGAGATCTCCGTTGCTTATTTTAAACTGTCTCTATGTTAAACCCATTTAACATAACGATTAAAAGCAATGGAGATCTTGCGTTCTCCATTGCTTTTGCCCACAGCTCTGATGTACTGCGTAGGCATCGCAGTACATCAGAACTTCTGTGAACACCAGACAGCTGCGGAAGGGCAGCAAAGAGGCAATATACAATGCCATTATTTAAGAAAAGTAATTATTTCTTTTCTTAAATAATGTCATTATATAATAACAATAACGCCTGGGTGTGGGTAATGCTGGATTACCCACGGTTGTCTTTGTTTGGTCCTCGGGACCAAACCACAACCGTGGGTAAATCAGCATTACACCAGGCGTCAGATATGCTATAAGATACAACTATTAGTGAATCAATTGGGTTAGTAATTCTGTCTCTAAGAAAAATATGTTTTTTTATGTTCAATGAAACTATTGTAATAGGCTTGTTGCTACTTTTCCAAGATCTTGACTTCAAAATATTTGACATTAACTCAAAGGTGCATGGAGCTTCTCTTCATCCTGTCATGACTATATATGATTCACAAGTATGTTTATTTACTTGTCCTAAGAAAGACATATGTTTATCAAAAATGTGATATTGAATATTGTACATCTGTGTACTATAGTTCCCTTTCACAAGTACTTATCTATGAGGCCTGCAACTTCAGAAAATAAACAGCATTTATTAAAGAAGCATAGCAGAATCAAAACTCCCTCTCTCACACACATACACACTTATACACACACACACACACTCACACACACACACACACACACACACACACACACACACACACACAGCTAGTACTTGTAGATACTAACCCTGAGATATCTAAACCTCAGAGCAGAAGGATAGCTCTGAGCCTCAGAGCCTCAGATTCTGAGGCACCACAACCTTGAATTCATTATATGTTCCTCTGTTCTGAGGATCGCATATCCTCTCATAAGAATGTCAAAAGGAACCTGAATAGTCTCTTATGTAGTATTTTTTTTTTTTTCTTATTTCTGAATTCTAAATGTAAAATATAAACAGCTTTTCTGTATGCCTCATAGGTGTTTTATCTTAATGACTATTAAAGTGTGTAACTGAAGAGATTTTGTCCAAGAGGGCTTCTGTTGAAAATGTGTTATGCCCAACTGAAATAACAAACATAAGTAAAAAGTATTCTATACTTTGATTCTGAGATATGTATCTAAGCATGTATGTAAGTATGTGCCTGTGTTCATGTATGCATATGTGTATGTCTGTGTATGTATAAATATATGTATATATATATATATATATATATATATATATATATATATATATATATATATAAAATTAGAGAGAGATGGAGGGAGGCTGAGAGTGCGATTAATAATTAGTCAACAATAACTTGGTCAATCACAGAGCATCACGCATGCACTCAGCTGGCACTGATAACATCACAACTTAAACCACTGGAAAATTTGTTTTAACATGGCCACAGTAGTTCAGTAGGAGTTTGCAAGCAATGAGTGTAAAAAAAAAAATATATATATCACGTATCAGTTGTACACTAACAAATATACTTCTGCAACCTCTGTACAACCACTCTAAGTGCAAGAAGTATCCTTGGGATTCAGAAAGGCATACTGTGATGCAAAAGCCTTTTTCACTGAAAGTTTCTACATCATGATAAGCATGAGCAGTTCAGAGACTGCTCTCCTACTACAGTTTTATGACAGCACTGATCAGTGTGTGGAGTGACTAGCAAGAGAGTGGTCTCACTGACAAAGCTGCACACAAATACAATAGTCCAGGGAGTGCTTAATGCAAAATAGCCACGTGCTCTCCTCCAGAAATGGTGCTGGCACTTTAATAGCATGTTAGAGTGGTTTAGAAAATTGCCAGGGGCGGCCCGTGCTATTGGACTGCTGGACTGCAGCCCCCCAGCTGTAAAATAAGAAAGAAAGTCAAATAAAATAAAATAAAACACAAAAGAAAGAAAATAAAAAACAATCGCAAATAGCGGACTTTCGCACGTGCGCACTAGCATTTCTGATATCCGGACTGCTGCTGAGACAGTCTGGAGCATGCGCAGACTGTCTCAGCAGCAGTCCGGATTACAAAGCATTCAAGTGCAGAGATCCCAGAAGTCTATGCAGTGTGACTGCATAGACTGTCACAGGAAAGGGATCGGACTCGGACTACAACGTCGGCAGGCTTGGAGTCTCGTCAGTGAAGGACATCTCGTGGGCGTAACAAAGCTGTGGAAGGATGTATGTAGTGCTGCTCCAAAGAAGCTGTGGAAGGATTTACCTGTCCCAGGTAGGGGGTGTGTGTGTGTAAAATGCCCCAGGTGCTACATGGTGGTGGGTAGAGAATAAGGCTTGAACCCTGTACCTTGGGCCCAGGTGGCAAGAGCCTGAATTCCCTACCCACCACCATTTGTAAAAATGCTGCAGATTTTTCCCTCATACTTGCTCTGTTCCTCATAAAATCTGTGGTTTCTGTATTGTTGTGTCCTTGCAAAGCCAGTAGTGCATTGGTGCAGTGGTAGCATTGTTGACTAATAGCTACATGTTCTCTGGTTTGATTTCTTGGCTGCGGTGCCTTACCTTCTGTGTGGAGTCTGTATACCCCTCCTGTTTTTGTGTCCTCCCATCTTACAAAGACATGTGTCTGTCTGGAGTGTTTCTCCCTGGGCCTCTGCTAAAAATTAGCTTTTGTTCCAAGTCAGACTTTCCTGGTTAACAAATGTTAAAAATGACACGCATTTGAATATCAGACTTCATATTCTTCAGAAAGTGCATGGTAACACAAAAACATTTATTCTAGCAATTTTCTAAGTGTATAAGATGGATATTTGAAATTTGTCCCTATTTTTGGGACTGTATTCCCCTATTATTGGCTTCATCCAGGTGCTAAGGTTGAGAGCTATGGTAAGAACTGAATTCACTGAATATGTTTGGGGGCTATATTCCCCCATTACTGGCTTTGTCCGGGTGTTTTTTGCTAAGAGGTTGAGAGCTATGGTGAGAACTGTATTCACTGAATGTTTGGGGGCTGTATTCACTCATTATTGGCTTTGTTCATGTGTTTTGTGCTAAGAGGCTGACAGCTGTGCTATAGTGAGAACTGAATTCACTAAATGGTAGCCATTTAAGTTTCCGTCTTCCTCTTTCACAAAGCAGCTGATTTGGCATAGTGGTATGTTGCTCTGACTGCTTTGCACAGGGTCCTGGGTTGAAGGCTTGGCAGTGAAATGTATGGTGGTAACACAGCATTTTATTCTAGCAATTTTCCAAAATTATACAAGCAATGTTTAAAATGTGTCCCTGGTTTTGGGGCTTTTGTCCCCCCCGCAATAAACTTTGGCTTTTTCCAGATTTCTTTGTTCTGCAAAGTTCAGAGATACAACTGAGTGAGTAGATTTTACAAGGAGCTGAGAGCTGCAGGGGGGCAAAAGTTTAGTGCTGCTTATGCTGTGTCAGTTTGCATTGTTAATAGCACAACAGGTAGTATACTTGCTTTTGATGCAGAAGGCTGTGGGTTCTACTCCCACAGTAGATAGATGCATTTCTGATACTGTACCATGTTGCAAAAGGGGTGGATGTGAAGATACCTAGTAACTATGAACCTGTTATCAGTTTGCCACCCATTCCCTATTGCAATATTGCTAGCTTATCATTTTTTTAGTGTAAGATAGGCAATTTATTCCTCAAGGGTAACGGGCACTTTATTTGTAGATGAAACAATGAAATACAAAGTTGTTTGCTAGCAGCAACCTCTTCATTAGTTACAGATCACTTTAATGTGGAATTATTTAGATGACTTTTACTTCTTCTGTATTGTACAAGGAATATAATTTAATACAATCAGGAAGGTGTATGAAAGAGCATGGGTATGTTTTGTGTGCAAGGGGCCTGTGATTTGAAAACAGCCCAAACCCAAAGTTAATCTGCCACTGGCAAAATGTATTTTCTCTGAATGTGGGTTTCAATGCTGTTTCAGTGATTGTGAGTTTTCAAGGGCAGAGAAGTTTTAATGCTAAGTCTGTTCTCATTGTGAGACTGTATTGCTTTGTTTAGCAGATATGATATCTATTAGTGTTCGTGCTGCAAAATGCAAAATAAAACTTTTAAATGAAGTCCAAATCATCGCAGAAGTAAAGCAGTATGCACATTAGTGTTTATGGTAAATGGGGTGAAATAGCCAAGTAATGGTTCATTGGAATGGCTGTAGGGGGGAAAGCTCCATTCGACCATGATTTTGTGAGGAGGGAAGGGCAGCAAACTCAAAGACAGCCCCAGCTGAACTATACCTCTCATCTGTCCAGATTTTTGCTGAATGATTAGATTTTTGCTTCTTATTTTTCGTTTGTTCCTCATAAAATTTGTGGTTTTCTGTCAAATCATTTAGGAATGAAGTCACTAAATAATGACAGACACTGAGTTTCAGACTTCATAACCTTCAGAAAAATGCATGCTAAAGCAAGACCTGTTATTCGATCAACTGTCTCAGTTTATACAAGAGCAATTTTTAGTACTGTTTATATGTTCCCCCAATATATATTTGGCCTTGTCCAGATTTCATGCATTAACAGGTTGAGAGGTACATGCAAATAAATTGCTTTATAGAATTAGGCATATCCAAACCTCTCAACTGTCCCCGATTTTGGCTCAAAATGTTGCTCTTCCCCTAATAATCCCTCTGCAAAATGGCAATTTTGGAAGAAAACATGGAGGGTTTACAATTAATAACTGTAATAATTAGAGTTATAGATTACTTTTATTTCAGAAATGCATGCAGATTCTTTTATTTTGTCAGCTGCTCAAGTTAGCAGTACTAATATTAAAAAGTGTCCCTTCTTTGACAGGTTCCCAGCTGTATTGTGTGGCTATTTTATATTTTTGAATCACATTTTTGGTCCATTTTTCATAAAATTGTGGGGGGGGGGGTTGGCAAATTAGTGGCAAATCATTAAAGACTGAAGTTAGAAAATAATGACAGATATTTCAGTTTCAGATTTCATACCCTTCAGAAAATTCATACTAATGCAAGACCTACTATTCTATTATCTTTCTAAGTTTATAAGAGCAATATTTAAAAATTGTCCTTATTTTTGGGCCTTTGTCCCACTTCTATGTATGGCTTTGTCCAGATTTCTTGCTCTGAGGTTGAGAGGTATGACAAATATGTCAGGGCCATCCCAGTCAGCCAGAGACATTTCAAATTGTGACATACTTGTTGCACCCCACTCCCCCATGTAGTGACTCTGGATGTGTCCAAGCAAGGCAAGGAGCAGTTGTGCAGTGTAAATGTGCAGGCTATCTCACCATCCAAGGTAGACACAAGTACAACAATGGCTTTTCATCTGTCCTTGATTTTGCAGAATGTTCTGGTTTCTGTCATATTTTATACTGTTGATTTATGCTTATTATTATTCAGAAAGTGCCTGTTGCTCTGTGTTTAAGTAGCAGTGCTTTAATGACCATCTGGTAAGCTTGTCTGAGATTGTAAGATGCAAGTAAGTTTTAATAAGCATACTGTTAAAGAATTGCCAACATTGAAAGCCTTTCTGTTGTTGCCATGCAGAGAATACTTACATAACTAGATAACATATAAGCCTTGTGTATTGAAATGCATATGACAGTATTTGTAATAAAGGACAGGATTACATTATTTTAAGAGCTCATTATAGGCTTTACCTGCAAACTAAACAGAATGCCAATCTATCATGTGCGGTCCATATCCTGTGCAGTAATCCTTTAAGCAATGCATGTTGAGCTTGTTTCCTGTTTGCTTTTCATTTTTTACTTTGATCATGTTTTCACCATGAAACAAGTAGATAGTTGTTGTCAGGCAGCAGGGGCCGGATTCACAAAACCTCCGTGTAAGACTTAATATGTCTTACTCGGAGGCTGCAGTTGAACGATATGACATCAGCATGCCATGCATATTCATGAGGGCATGCTGAATCATACCCAAGTCTAACACGGTCCGTGTAGGAAAGTAGGGGGCATGTCCGATTGCCAAGTACAGCAAAGGGACACGCCCCCAGAAGAGTCAGAGTCCTGAAAGTAAACACCCACGAGTGAGTCCGTTGAAATGTCAAGGAACACAACACCACACATCCCCACAGACTAAACCCTACTGAAAATATGTAAATTGTAAAAATAGCAGTTTCCTTTTTTTTTAATTTCCAAAATGTTTGCCCGCATTTGCACTCGTTTGCGCGGGTATGCCCTTCGCTCAACCACAGTTAGCAGATATGACATTGAAAAGCATATAAGATCTACATATGCAAATTAAGCAAAGTAGCAATAGCGTAGCGGTAGAGACGTCGCCCAAAGAATAGGTAGTCAAGGTTCGAGCCCCACAACATCCCCCTCCATTTTTCTTTAAATAAGTATGAAACAATTCCCCGATATATATAAATTTAATTTAAGTAAAATATAATGAAATGGCCCATGTATTTCTGAACAAAACCTATATTATGTATATATAAAAAGGATCATAATTGCCCATAGCTTAGCAGTGCTTGAACAAGCGTAATATGAGTGCCCGTAGATGAGCAACGCTTTAACAAGCTGAATATGAGTGCCCGTAGCTGAGCAGCGCTTTAACAAGCTTAATATGAGTGCCCGTAGCTGGGCAGTGCTTTAACAAGCTTAATATGAGTGCCCGTAGCTGGGCGGTGCTTTACCCAGCTTACTACGAGTGCTCATGGCTAAATAACGCATTACCCAGCGTAAGCCATTTGCGCAGAGCTGCGCTGCGCGCCAACTAGCTTACCGTCGGGCAACATTGGGCAAGCTGCAGCAAAGTTGCCTGCACACACAGACACACCTACTAGCCTGTCTAGACAGTAGTAAAATAAAAAAGCAATAGCAAGGATCGAACCCGGGATAGTGTGCACCATAGTCAAAGTACTGAACCACTAAGCCATGACAATTGTACTGAGAAATACAGTATTACCATACATATAGGAATGAATGAAAATATAACCATGACAAAGCAGGTTTGCTGTAAGCAGAGAAATATCCAAAACGGCCAATCACAGATAAGTGCGGGAAAACCGGCATATATAAGCCCCATAGGTGGGAATACACACCATAACTGATTGTGGTACCCATTTGCAGTCAGGATGGCAGGTGCAAGAGAGGGAAATCACTTTAGAGCACAAAGGTGGGGCATTGAGGAGTCAAAATATATGGTTTGGCTCCTAGTCCATGATCATGAAGCGCAACTCATGCAGGGCCAGGTTCAATGGGGAGCGTATAAGGCAGAGGCATGGAACCGGTTGGCACATGATCTCACCAGTGCCACAGGCATTCCGAGAACTGGTGAACAGGTCCATCACCACCATGCGGACCTGAAGCAATGAAAGGAGGACCAACTGAACCGATGGATCCAGGAGGCCCGCCAAATGCCCAATGCCCCACTACTGAGTAAGTATCCATGTAATTAAGTATGTAAGAAATGCTATCCTAGCCTATAGTATGGATAGGTATGTTACAATATTCCTTCATTTATATTACAGCTGCAGGTGTTCGTTCCGCGAATCGGCAAGCCCATGCTGATAGGCTGTTGAGGTTGCGCCACCAGGCAGGTTAGTAATTATTCTGCTGGTATTGTTATAGAATATAAGTGGGACAGCTTGTAAAAGACTTCAGTGTTGTAACCCAGTAATAAAGGTCAAATAAGCCTAGAAGAAAGATTCTGCTAGTATTGTAAGATTAGATAAGTGATGCAGCCTGGAAAAGAGTATTGCAATCCAGTAATAAAGATTAAACAAGTCTCAAATACAGTTCCCACCTGTATTGTAACATCAGATAACTGCTTCAGCCTGAAAATGAGTGTTGTAATCAATCAACAAAGGATAGACAACTGTCGAATACATCCTTGTAAATTCTGCCATATGAAATAAGTGAGCCAACTGGAAAGGATTGTTGTAACCCAGTAATAAATGTTAATAAAGCCTAGAATTAAGTACCATCCTGAAATGTAAATGTAAAATAAGTGAGAGAGTGTGAGAAAGAGAGTTTGAAGCTACCAAGAAAGCTGTAATAAGTCTGGAATAAAGGTATACTGCATTCACTACATAATGAAATGAATGAGACAGCCACAACCAAAGAGTGAAATGTCTTTAATAAAGTACAGAACCTGG
Organism: Protopterus annectens; assembly: GCF_019279795.1. Classification (NCBI taxonomy): domain Eukaryota; kingdom Metazoa; phylum Chordata; order Ceratodontiformes; family Protopteridae; genus Protopterus; species Protopterus annectens. The sequence goes on along the minus strand of NC_056728.1, from coordinate 1,860,094,176 downwards.
ACTGTGTCTGTCCCACAATTTGTATATGTTGCTGTGCCCTTGCATTATGGAGATAGTATGGTTGCATGAAATGCTGAATATCCACAGTTGTCTAGACCCAAATAAATCAAATGTAGCAGGATGCTTTATCTGAACACAGCCAGATATGAACATATATGAAAAAAATGGAATGTATATTAATGTAGCAATAACATCCCCATTACCAACAGTCCTAAGGTTACATACAGGAAACTGTACTAATACATGTAGGGGATATATATCTGCATCTGCTAGGAATGTACAGTATATGTACAGGTAGTTTAAGTTGTTAATGTAATATTTCTCCACCCTACCCTATTTTCACAAATTATGCCATTCCACACCAAACTGGGTATGTGTATTCACAATTAATTCCCATGGACATTTGTCCTGTTGGTTTATACATATCTGCATGTACGTTGATGCATGTGCCCTATTCACATATCCAAACCTGATGGCCTGTTGCCAGCAATCAACCCTGCATGCTGTTGGAATGTCCACTGTTGTTCTAAATATGCATGTGTTATGCTTGCTGCTCAATGTTCGAAATTCATGTGTGTTTGGTTAACAGGAATACTGATGCATGCTGTTACAACTAATTTTGAAAGGTGTTCTTTGTTACTAACCCAAAATACCATAAAATACTGCTAAACATAGGACAACAGGGAAGGCGGGTTCCAGCGGACCCACCTCTCCCACCTCAGCTGGTGAGTGCACCTGGCACCAGTGCTCAGGCCAGGACCTCCTCCTCCGGTGGCCCTGTGCCACCTTTGGGTGGAAGCACTGCAGGGGATGGGGATCATCCCCCCTCTGCAAGCGTGGCTGGAGGAGACCCTCCACTCACCCTCCATAGGGTCTGGTCTGTGGTGCGTAGTGAGATCAGGCGTTCCGTGACTGATCCCCTACGCCAGCTTGAGGCAAGAGTGGTGCAACTCACGGGTGTGCCTGCCCATCCTATCCAGCCCCCAGCACAGCCCCGGCCTCGGCTGTGAAGGTGCAGTGGTAACTGCCCATGGGTGGGGATCTCAGTTCCACTGTTGCCATCTGTGGGCTCATGGGCTTGCGATATCCAAACATCCGTTCCCGTCAATTGTGTTTACCCCCCACATGTGTCATACTCCGCCCCTGTATGCGTCTTGTTTGTCTTGTCTGTTAACCTCCCCAACCTACCTCCCCAAATATACCTACTTCCTGTACCTCACATTCCACTCTCACCTGAAAAGAAAATAAAAAAAGGGCACTCTGTTCCCACAAAAAAATTACGCCCCATACATAGCTGCCCATTTCGCATACATGTCTGCTGGACATGTAAACTGATAATTACAACTGGCTGTACAACATATTTTGTTGTCCTCACCCCTCTCTCAGGGGTGGAAGGTGTCAAATCTAACTCTAAATTTCTAACATATGCACAGCTGTTTCTGGTAAAGAATTGGGCAGCTATGGGACTTCCCTACATCCTTCCTGCACATCCCGAGCTTGTTTTCCTACTGTCCTACCCTCTTTGTGCCCCCTTTTTCACCACTTTCCTATTTCCCCATTTTCTTTTCTTTAAAAGAAAATAGAGCGGGTGTTAGTGGGAGTAAGCACTTTTAAGCAGTAGTCAGCGGGTGTGCGCTTGTGTGCGCTTAGCTAAGCATCGTGCAAACTTATGCAAACCCACTTACAACTGCTTAAAAGTGCCTTAGTCACTCTGTATGACAATGCCTGTAGTCTGCTCATCAGCAAAATAAAATACCCCTGTCAGTCTCGAACCCAGGACCTTGGAAAAAGTAGACTGCATGAATTACCACTCAGCCACAGCAGACACACATGAACTTGGTGCTGAAAGAAATATATCATGAAATACAAGGAGTGAATGTAAAGGGAAAATAGGAAGGCCATTACAAAAAGCTTGTTCTGTGTATCTTTACTGGCAATTCTTGTGGAATTGCATTACATTAGTGTGATAAGAGAAACAGCCATGCTAGTAGGTAATAATGTTACAGTAGCACCTTACAAACCCCACACAGTATCAGAGCAGGATAAACACTGCCATATTTGAATAGGTAAGAGGCCAGACCTCCCAACTGTGACTGATTTACAGGGATGTCCCTGATTTCCAAACAAATGTTAACTGTGCCCCACTGACTCCCTGTGAAATGTACTCACAGTAGGCAGAAAGGTGGGTAATCCCACGTAATGGTAACTGTCTATAAGTTACAGTAGACACTACTTGCATGTCAGAAATGGTGTTGTAATACATATTCTCAAAATACCCCACAGTCACAACTGCAGAATATCTGAAATATATCATGGGTGTATCCCACTGATATGTACCTTTCCCTGAGGCTGGTCAAATATATACCTGAGAGTATCTGAGGCCTGAAAGTGTCAGAAACACACAGGCATATCAGCCTGTCTGCTGTTAAACACTCTGCGAATAGCTGTAGAATTACTTCCACAAGCATGCCCTTATGCAGGAGTACAACACAGAAATATCAAAGGATGTAACCATCTAACATACTAATGACACTATATCAGTTCACAAGCACTGCATGTGCCTGATATTCATAATTGTTAGTACAATATACTTAGTTGTCCTCACCCCTCTCTCAGGGGTGGAAGGTTTCAAATGTCACAGCAAATGTCAAACATATGTACAGCTATTGCAGTTAAAGAAATGTGCAGTTATGGACCTTCCCTACACCCAGCCTGCACATCCCTAGCTGGTGTCCCCACTGACTTCCTGCTTCCCGCTTACAAATGTTTAAAAGTGCCTTATTCACTCTGTATGACAAGGCCCCAGTACTGCTCAGCAGCAAAATAAAATACCTTTGTAAGTGTCAAACCCCAGACCTTGGGCTCACCGGACTGCGTGAAGTACCACCAAGCCACAGCAAACATATAAGAATTTAGTGCTGAAAGAAATATATCATGCATTACAAGGAGTGAATGTAAATGGAAAATAGGAAAGCCATAGCAACACATTCCAGTAAAGACAAATATCAGGCATTCAAGGAGTGAATGTAAAGGGAAAATAGAAAAGCCATAGCAACACAATGCAAGAACTACTGTTGTATGCCAGTTAATCCACAAATCCCACAGGAAAGTACATACTCCCATGTAAACAGTGTTAGCATTAGCAGGTGTGAGTTAACATACACACTGAGAAGAGTGCACTGGAAGAAGCAACACTCAGGTTTCAGTACAACATGCATTTCAGTGGCTACAACACAGCCTCAGATATGAGATATATACCAACCTTCTGACTGACACAACAGTGTCCACAGCAAACCAGCATGGTCCCCACCTTGCAAAACTGAAAGGCCTATGCCTACCTAACCTATCATTTTATAGCAGTGTCCTGAAATCACAGTGAGAACTGCAATTACCACACAGCAGGCTGCATGCAAATACTAAATGCTGGCCACCAATTGGTGCAGAGGCCATCACATGCACATGTGCAGATACCTACAAAAGCAGCCTGTACTGCCAGTCCACACATACAATAATATCATTGCAGCAACTGGAGGGAGAGAGAAACAGAGACAGAGATAGATATAGATATAGATATAGATATAGATATAGATATAGATATAGATATAGATATAGATATAGATATAGATATAGATATAGATAGAGATAGAGACAGAGACCAAAAAAAAAGCCAGCAAGCAGGCCAGCAAGCAAGCCAGCAAGCCAGCAAGCAAGCCAGCCAGCAAGCCAAAAGAAAAAAGCTGTCAGAGACAAAGGTAATGTAAACTACATAATCTAATAATCTACATACTGTGAACCCTCCATATGTGTTAGCAGTCTGTATCTATATGTATATGCAGATGTGAATAGGGCAAGGTACATACTGCAACTGTTAGTGAAGGCTGGACATACATATGTAGTTGAAGGTTGCTATGTGCACATATCAATATAGGTTGTAGTGTCTGGCATTGACAACAGCATGCAGTGCAGGTATATGTGATGTGGTGGTGAACTTCTTTGGGACTGAGCCAGTGAGGCCTGCTACAGATATACGGCCTGAGGACAGCATAATGCATTCTGCACAACACTGTGCAATATCATTACAGAATGGTATGTCTCACAACTGTTTCAGAAGTGATATTCCCACCATGAAAGGTGGGCAGTCTATGTGCCTACATGTGCAAGTATATGTACAGCAATGGATGTTTAGAAGTGTGTGTGTGTGTGTATATATATATATATATATATATATATATATATATATATATATATATATATATATATATATATATATATATATATATATCTATATATATATCTCTAGATATATATATATATATATATATATAGCTACATATATATATATATATATATATGTACATAGATAGAGAGGTATGTATAGATAGAGAGAGATATATAGATAGATAGATAGACAGAATATGTATATACATATATGATACATACATATATAGATAGATATGTAGATACATACATATATACAGATAGATATGAATGTCTATATATATGTATATATATATATATATATATATATATATATATATATATATATATATATATATATATATATAAATGGATATATATATATATATATATATATATATATATATATATATACATATATATATATATATATATATATATATATAAATATGTATATATATATATATTGATATATATATATATATATATGTATATATATATATATATATATATATATATATATCAAGAGAGAGTGAGAGAGGGGGACATGGGGGCAGATGTACTGCAACAGGTGCCTGGTGACCAAGGCATGGACTGAACACCAGTGTTGCTACTGCAGTACCATACCCCATTCCAAAACATGTTACCCACTAACTAACACATAGATGGTTGCCTGCCTACCACTGGAAGTGTCAGAAGGGAACATGGGACACAGGTGTAAAATAGCCTCCCCTTTGATATCCACAGTGGCACACTAGTCTTGTAATCCCTGTACATGGTAAGTGTCATCACAAAAGGTGTGTCAGCTAGGGAAATGTAAGTCAGTGTGCCCCTCTACACCTTACAATGTCCTATGCAGTATGTACCTCCCATGAGAACTACAGCAAGTGGAAAGGCCACAGACATACCTAACAAAGACTGATAATGCCCTCAAACACATTCCCTATGCAGACTGACTCACAAAACCACAGCTAGAGTGCCTTGCATACTTCCTACACAGAGGTTACCACTGCTGGACATACAGAGTTATGTCACACCCATACCAGTCGGCCAACCACCATGGCAACACCTCACAATCCGTCCAGCCTACATGACCTAGGGCCCTAATCCTTGTCACCGCACTAAACAGCACATGCTGGAGGTACAGGTTTCTATACACAAATATGCCATACCCTGGACTAAACCACCCAGCATTAACAAACAAGGCTCCTTATTAGTAGATGTCATACATACCCCTGATGAATGTTATGGAGATAGGTAATATGCCCTGTGAGTCATCTCTGTGTAACCATTTCACAGGAGCAAGTAAAATCACATTACATGTGTCCCAAAGGGCAGGGTAGCATATGGCTAGGCTGCCCGAGGCCCAGGGCCAATAGCATAGTACCTACCTATGACACAATGCACACACACACATGTACTCAGTGCAATACCAGCTATGTGAGGTTGAATGAGTGTGACACTGAGTGTGTGCAAGGTCTGTAAAGGTGTGATAGCTTAGCGTGAGTTTGTGTCTGTCATGGTAGTTTGTGTCGTAGGTGTGAGGCCAGAGTCCGTTATCGGGATGCAAACATAGTAGATTGGCATATGTTGTGCTGTAGTTCCCTGTGTATGACTGTGGTGTCCCATCGTAGGCAGAAGCAATACATGTATGCTCAGTAAGTGGTACTGCTGTTGAACCCAGCTCACATATGAACTGTTGTACTACCTGAAGTTGTAGGCCTAAACACTACAGTATGGTGTATGTTCACATTCCCTGGTAACACTGTCTGGTGTGTTTCCTGTAGTCTGCACAGATTACATACCTCATGCATAGGTATCTGTAAGTAGGGGCACACAGTACGATAAGGTACACAGTTAATGCTCATCTGTGTCGTCATACATTTGTGTGTTGTATGTATGTGTAATGTGTGTGTAATGATGCCTGTACCATGGCCGCAATCACATGTGTGTTACAGGGTATGTGTGTGTACCTGGCAGCATGTATACTCTGTGACAGCAGTATGCTGGCTATATTAACAACTGTGCATATATGTCAGGTAGGGGTATGGCATCAAAGACTAGGGTGGATTACCGCTGAAACTGTAAACGTGCATTGCATTCATTGCATGGGATGACAATATTCATCATACATTAGTTTGATACATACCCCCAGTGTGAGGTTGTGCATTGTATCCCAAACAGTGTGCCGAGTGCTGGTGTATACTAGTTTGTTGTATGGAGTGTGGCAGGCACTGTCAGACAGTTGTGGGCTGAGCACTGATATGTGGTATCGAACATGTGTATCCCCTGATAGACAGACAGATGCTATATATGGCAGTTAAGTGATATCAGTACATTAGAATATTAAGTGTGCCACATGACTTGCTCACATATTTTCTTTTACTTACAGGGTGATGGTGCATCAGCGTAACCCACCTTATACAGCAGCAGAGGATCAGGAGATCCACCAGAGCCTGGTGCAGAATTTCTCTGTGCTGTTTTCCAGGACCAGCCAGAACCAGCATGAGAGGGCTGCACTATGGCAAGATCTTGTCCATCGGGTAAATGACATAGGCATGCATAACCGGACATATGAGCAGGTACGCCATCACTGCAGTGATTTAATTAGACATGTCCGGCAGCGTGCGTCTGATATCCACAGACAACAGCTTGCCACAGGTGGTGGGGTACCTATCCACCCCCCCTCACCAGTGTGGAGGAGCACCTCCTAAGTGTTGTGGCTCCAGGCCAACAACAACAACATCCACAAACATGTGTCATCATGGAGGCCGGAGCCACCCAGCATGTTGAAATGGACTGTAGTTGACTGGTCTCTGTACTGGTAGTTTATGCATGTGTGAGATATGTTCTGTGTGTGTAGCTGTTAACCTGCCTATTCTTCTGCAAGATTGATATTCTGAGCATAATCTGTACACCTGTGAAAGCCACCTGTTGTACTACTGTACTTTATCATACTCACAGTATCAATGGCACAGTTGTGGCCACTGGCAATCACTGTCATATTTTTGCAGGTCCCTCTGGAGTGACAGCAAGGCAGCCAATCCATGCTGGTGAGTGTGTAATAACAATACTATTGCTAATGACATGTGCATGTCATATGGAGGTGTAGTGTGTGCACATGTAACACCTATGCATAATGCATGCTGTGCATGTTTGCTGTGAGACTATGTGTATCCCATTATTCTCGGTAGCTGCCTCACTCACATGCAATACACAGAGCATGACACACATGTGTGGCAACACAGTACTGGACATTGTATAGGCATATCTGATACACATGTACACAACACACACATGTTTGCCATAGACACTACACCTTAGCCTGCTACAAATGTCCAATTATGACACCTGCTGTATGGCCACCCTTCAGTATCCCACTTATCCTCTATGCAGCACACATAATATACCTGAGGGGTAGAGGACTACCATGTCTTTGTGCAACAGTCTTGAACAAATAATACATTCATGTTAGGCAATGCTCACTATTGGCCACCTTACACACCCATGTAACAAGTGGCTGTGTAATTGTGGATGTAGTTATGTTACTGCATTTCAGGTACAGCATGCTAGCTGCCTGTCTGGCACACATTATTAATGTTGACTGACCACAAGAAGCATGTTGATCATGGCTCACGTTACTACACCACATCCAGTTCCACTGACCACAAAAGTACACATAGCAGTTATTGCGTAGCACCGTCATGTGTTGTGTGTGTGTGTGTAAATATATGCACCCACAGCTTGTAACACTTGCACAACATTGTTATGTCCTTGTACACATTGTGTCCCAGGGTGGAGACAATCACTGAACAACTACACACAACCATCAAGTACACGTATACTGTTATTAACAAGGGCTGTCTACACTTGCACTGCATGTTCCTGTGCAACACATAATCTGCATGCTGACACATGTGCAGTGATGTTTCTCTTTGTGATACTGTCACCCACCCTCAAACAGTATTGTGTATGTGTTGGATTGCAGGTGTGTCTGTGTTTGTATCTGCTGTACTGAGGAGTGTGCCTGTGTGCCTGTGCGCCTGTGCGCCTGTGTGCCTGTGCACCTGTGCGTCTGTGCACCTGTGTGCCTGTGTGCATGTGCGCCTGTGTGCCTGTGTGCATGTATGCATGTGTGCCTGTGTGCATGTGTGCATGTGTGCATGTGTGCATGTGCACCTGTGTGCATGTGCACCTGTGTGCATGTGTGTATGTGTGCATGTGCACCTCTGTGCATGTGTGCATGTGCGCCTGTGTGCATGTGCGTTTGTGTGCATGTGTGCATGTGTGCTAACATCGTGTACACATTTGTAAACTGTGTTTCCTATCTTCCTCTCACAGGTTCTGATGTTGCTCTGGTGGAGTGCAGCAGGGAACCTGAAGCCACTGCTGGGGATAGTGATAATGATGATACATGTGTAATGGCACAGGGAGGTGTGACAGGGTCTGTCATTGGTCAGCCAATCGACACTACACAGCAGTCAACCCCATCAATGTGCACAGTCATCCTGCCGATACATCCATTGTCACCAATGTCCTTAGCTGAGGGACAGCATACAGTGGGCATTGACCAGGGTAGTGTGGTATCATTGGCACATGCATCCCCTCACAGCAGCCATGGCCAGATTCCTGACATGGTACCACACAGGCAGATGTCCAGGGGTTCTCGTGGGAGCATCCGTGGTCATACTGCCCCTGTCAGACGTGCCCACAGAGGTCTTTCAACCTCAGCTATGTTCCGGGCTGTAATGCTGGCACAGGCATGTATGGAACGGTACACCAGAAAGGGTCTGAGGGAGCTTAGAGCACATCACACTGCTATGAATGACACTATGCCTGACATTGCGGCTGCCATCCGTAATATCAGCAAGGTCATTGATAGACTTTGGGGGGACACATTAGATCTCTTCCACAACTACATGTCCAGGAGCCAGGACAGTGCAGGACGGTTGAGGCGTCGACGTGAACATATGCCAGCAACATCATCAGCTGGCAGTCGTCGCGGACGACAACAAACCCGCAGCTGCTCCCATAGTGCCAGTACCAGCCCCAGCAATGTTGGGTCTGTGCTGTCATTACACCATCCTAGAAGACCACATGCACATGGCTCTGGACAGTCCCAGCAGGAACATGTGTCCAGTCAACATCCCACTGCTTCTGATGACAGTACCCAGTCTGGCTTAGTACCTGATACTGTCCATAGCACCCCTGCTAGGCACAGGTACTGTATCTGTGGCCAGAAACAGTGATCTGTATGACCTGGCAGGTACAGTCTGTGGCTGTTCACAAACACCCGTATATGGCAGCCACATGGTGGAACTGTGTGCAAGCATACACACACACATAATGCTAACACCTAGGGCTAACACATACAAACACACATCGCATCAACATTGCCCCATGTTGTACTGTTGTCCCCCACTAACACACACACACATACATGTCGATTGGATGTGTCAATGGCAGACTCTGGCAAACCAAGTACACACCCTGTGCATATGATGAAACTGTGCCACCTCCTGCCATCTGTAACATTGATGCAGGAACAGGATAGCATGGTGCTGATGCACAGGGTGACTACATAGCACTGTAGTAATAATATCATGTTGTTAGTACAGTGTAATGATATCGTTGTGGGTATATTCGAGCATGCATGATGCATTAACTATGATTGTCACTGTAGTTTTGTATACACCAGTGTTAATTCCCAAAGTGTACTGTCTGCACATGTGCCACATGGCTGTTGTGTGTACCTGTGCCTGCATGTGTTGGGGTGTGGAAAGTACATGTGTGATGTTTGCAGCACAGAGTTGCAGGTGTACATTTGTGAACATGGTTAGCATGGAACATGACATGGTTTGACAGTATGATGTGGGTGATATGGTTTCCATATGTCAATGGTCTGCATTCTGGTACTACACACAGCCTACATAGCCTGACATTCTGTGGTCATTACATGGTGTCTCCTCAACTGATGCACAGATGTAGGAACCTCATGTCAGTGATATCCCTGCAGTACTACACTATACCAGTAGCCATTCTTACTGAGCCCCACACATCCCTGGGAACAATACTCTTTGGCATATAGCAGTCTCACGTACATGTCAACACACTACGGATATGTCCATCCATGACTGCAAATGGATACAGTGGCCTACAATGCATTCTACACATGACACACCTAACCACCACAAGGGTATCATACAGACAGATACCTGTTGTCCAAGCCATGCTGTATTCTGTAACGCAACTGTAGCATTGTCATCGGCATGTAGTTAACATAGTATTCCAACAGTACCATGTAGGTGGTAGCACCCATCATGTAGAACGGGTAATGGTGTTTACATGTGGACAAGGGTTATCTTGTCTATCCTGTGATATTCACATTTCCAAAGGTATTCTGCAGTCCCTCGGTGTATCACCTAAGCAAGAAGGTGCCTGTATGCATATCGGCAACAGTTGCCATACACCTACACTGGATGTCCATCACTCACAGACTTTGCTGTGTTTTAACATGTCTGACATATACTCCAGATATGAACCCTCACCCACATTAATCTATCAAAGTTTTCATGGGTGTGTGTCACATAGTTGGCCTAGGGCACAGATCACTGCAGTAGCCTGCATTGTCACCAACATACATGTATGGCCTAAGGTCTGGTAAGCTGTGGCACATGCTGGCAAAGGTAACAACTGTAATCATATGAGGCAGGCTTCACACATAGGAACTATTAAAGGTCACAGGTACATATCTGTATGTGGCACACATATACCTGATGTGTGCATTGAAATTACTGCTATAATAATATGTCATACAATAATAAAAGCAAAACACACAACACATTGACAAATTGTGTCAAACACACACATGTCATTTGTTGGATTCAAACCCCTACCTAACTATGTTATGATACTTGTGAGAGACGCATTAGCGCAGCACGCTATTCGCATTACTGGATGATTGCCCTTCTCCTGCTGTATTTATAGGGTGTTGACATCATCAGTCTTTCCAAAGAGGAATTTACATCTTTTAGTGTGTTATCCCAGTCTTCAAAAAGGCCATTCCTTTCACAGAGAATTGCATACATACACACCCCCTGCCACCCCACACACACACACAGCGTTTGCAGGATTCAAACTCCTACCTAACTATGTTATGATACTTGTGAGAGACGCATAAGCACAACGCGCTATTCTCATTACTGAATGATTTCCCTTCTCCTGCTGTATTTATAGGGTGCTGACATCATCAGTCCTTCCAAAGAGGTATGTACATCTTTTACTATCCCTCAGTATGGGGGATAACAATATCTGTGCATTAACAGATGCCTAGTTCAGGGTCACATATGCACACTGGCACTGCCAGGTTATGTTCTATACCATGCTTTGTGACCACAGGACTTGTAACACACAACACAAGTAGGGTGTGTATCTATATACATCAGAGATACACACACCTCTGGGTTGGTACCACTGCACTAAGCATGACAGGCCATACATATACAACTACCATAGTGCAAAACTGCCTTTTGGTTTGGTGTGTAGTTCAGACCACCACCCCACCCCCACCCCCACCCCATACCCAGGAACCGCACTCGGCTTTCCTGGGAACAGTGTAGGATATGAAAGTCTTCACACACACCATTATAGTGGTTGACTTCAGGTACACAAATATTGACTGGGGATACTACTCAGGCCCTCAACAAAATCACCCTACAGCCACTACAATTTGTGGATCCATGTGCTATGGCACAACCAGTCACCACACCCACAAGGGAGAATACATATTGGACCTGATCATCACCAACATGGGGACTCTATGTTCCACACCAGAGGTAGGACCCTCATTGTTAAGATCAGACCATAAACAACTTTCCCCGGACATCCATATCCCGTCCCCACCCCCAGCCAAGGAAATCACTGTAAAGAATTTCTCAAAAGCAGACGTTGCACTTGTGAAGACTGGGGTGGAATACTTCAAAGGCCCCATGCTGGAGGATAATACAGCCCAATCTGCAGAATCCTTTACAAACGCATTGTATGAGCACCTGCAGGTATGCATTGATCATGCTATCCCAAATAAAACCATGACTCCTCCAAAACAGGAGACCTGTCTGGTTGACCCCGACCATATATAAGCTGTACAACAGAAGGAGGAAGCTACTACATAACAGAGAAATATCCCACAGAGGGAGGACATCTCTGAACAGTATTGGCAAGACACTTCAATCCCTCATATAATCATCACTTGCACATTTTGACAGTGAAATTGACCAGACACTACAGATAATCACAAGGCCTGTGGAAACAACCCAGATATGCTCTGAATTGTTGCATAACAGCACAAAATATGCCAAACCTACGGACATAGCCTACACCCTGGCAGACAGAGTCTGCACAAACGCCCCCCCCTTACCCCCCAAGGGTACAGATGCCCATCCCAAATGAATGTAACAGGTGAAAGGTGCCCTCTCCACAGCAAATAACACAGCATATGTATGGGACTGGATGGTGTCCCAGGCTGTGTCCTACACAAGCTCTGAGTAGAACTGAACACTCACATTAAGTCACTGTTCCAACTTAGCCTTACTACAGGATATGTACCCTGAGAATGGCATACAGATACAGTGCTCCCACTCCACAAAGGTGGTGCCACAGTGGACCACAGGAACTATCAACCCATAAGCCTGACTAGTGTGGTAGAAAAAGCTATGGCGCGTATTATCATGGAAGTCATAATCAAAAACATTGTGAGCCTCCAGACAGTGGATCATACACAATTTGGCTTTGTTAAGGGCAGATCTTGCCTCTTACACATAGTTCATATCTTTGAAATGGTTACTGAAGCCATGGATGAGGGAAAGGTAGTTCACACAGTCTACCTGTACCTTGCAGAAGCCTGCAACACAATACCCCACTCAGGCATCGTACATATGCTTACCAGCTTAACTATCAACCCCTATATCACTAGATGTGTTGCTATCTGCCTCAGGGATGGAACCCACATGGTCAGACTTGCAGGTGCCATGTCCAATTCCAGACCAGTTACAACTGGTGTCTCACTGGGCTCAGTTGTGGGACCTGTCCTGTTCGGTATGTACTTCTCTGAGGTTGAGACTAACACAGGGGGATTATGTCTAACAAACGTCACAGATGACTGCTAACTGGGGGCCATAAGCAACACTGCAGCTGATACATGCTTCCTCCATAAGGGTCTCACAGAGATGGATGCTTGTTGCCAGAGCCATGGCCTCGTGCTAAATGCTAAGACATGCATAGTCATCCCCTTCGGGGAAAACAAGGTGCACACAAATCACCACATAAGTGGTAATCCATTAAGTACAGAAGATGTATTTACAGATTTGGGGACCGACATAGATTGTAACCTCTCCTTTGCTAATCACATTGACAGAGTCATTGCAAAGACCTTTATATGGCCCTCCTTATCACATGGGGGTTTGCATGTAGATCATGGGAGGTCATTGTGACCATCTACTAGTCACTCATCAGGCCCATGTTTGACTACAATGGCCCTTTTGGGGTGTACCTTACCCAACACCTGCAGCAACTAGTGTCCACAACAGTACCTCCCCAAGAGGATCATGTGCTACACACAGATGTCCTATGCAGCTCAACTAAAGGATCTCCAGCTCTACTCAGTTGCTTAATGCCTACTCAGAGGTAATCTATGCCTGACGTACACAGCCATGTCAAACCCAGAAGTAATGGACATGCTCCACCTCATAACATCCAGGACCCTTAGAGCTACACACTCCAGGGACTTAAACATCAGCACAAAACTAAGTAGGACATGCTGCAGGGACAGATTCATTACCCAGAGGCTCCCCTCACTCTGGAATTGAATCCCAATTAAAGTTAGACATAGCCCCTCGCCAACCCTCTTCCAGCAAATTCCAGCCGCATGGATGGGAAATTGCAAATTCACCCCTGGGATCTCCACTGTGTCCCTGCTTGACAGAGGCAGAGCAAACTAGCCTTAAAGGGTGCCTTCTGTGACCTACTTTACAGAGGCACAGTAGGCTACTCTACTGGGGAGGCAGACGCCAAATGCACTCTGCCTAGGCTTATGAATTCCCTAGGGCAGACAGCCTAGTATCGACCTCTGCACCTATGTTTATGTTGGGGATGCACAATATTTGTTGCTGATACTGTTTGCAGGTCTTTATTGCCGTAGCTTTCCCAATTTCTATGAACAACTTGTGTATCTGCGTAACATGTTTGATCATGACAGGGTTCCAGTATATTAATAGATGTGTCTGTTGTCATTTAACTGTGTGCGCAGGGCAGATTGCTGGATTGTGGGAGGTTCCTGGCTTAACACATACAACTGCCAGATATGTGTGGCCGACTGCTATACTCAGACATGGCCTAAGTGTGTGAGCATGCCCAGTTCAGGCTTTCCATGGTTTGTTGCCTCATATGTCTCATTTATCCAAGTGTGTGAGCATGCTCAGTGTGCCCTTTCCATATGTTGTGATCTGAAGTCCACTACATTTGTGGCTGTGTGTGAACATGACCAATATTGACATTTATACTGTGTGTGTTGGAAGTCATGTTGTGTTCTTACTGCCAGACTCCTTTGTGTCATAACTCAACAGGGATTGTGCTGTGCCTGCAGGGTTTCCATGGGATAGTTTGCAAAGACTTGTCAACATTCTTTCATACTGGCTGAACACTGCAATACTGTCATGGTGTACTGGTTCAGTACTTTCATTATGGTGCACAGTATCATGGGTTTGAGTCCCATCACTGCTTTAAATGTTCATACTGAGCAGACCAGACTGGTTAAGGGCCAGTTGGGCAACTATGAGCATGTTGCATTTTGTTCAGCTATGGCCTACTTAAACCAGGCTTGTCCAACATTGCTGTGTATTCACCAACTTGGATGGACATTGCCAAACATTACTCCACATTGACCACAGTTGTACTAGTTGGTGTGTGTGATTCTGTTCATAGGTTCATACTAAGCTATCTGCCCTAGGGCATTTATAATCCTGGCCAGAGTGTGTTTGGCTTTCAACACACATTTTAAGTGGAGTTTGCCATGACATTTTTCAAGGTTAGTATACTGTGCCTCTGTCTAACAGTGACATAGAAGTGATACCCAGGGTAAACCTACAATCTCCCATCCACTCATCCAGATTCCTCTTGAAGAGAGTCAATGAGGGACACTGGCTAACCTGGAGTGGGAGTTTACTCAAGAGTGGAGGGAGCCTCTGGGTTATGAATCTGTCACTCCTGCATGTCCTATTTATTTCAGTCCTGAGTTTCAGGTCTCTTGAGTGCATAGCTTGATGGGATTCTGATTTTCCAAGGTGCAGCATGTCCATTGATTCCAGGTTGGACATGGCTTTATACATCAGGCACAGATCACCTCTGGGGAGGCGGTATGCCACTGAGGGGAGCTGCAGCTTCTTTAACCGGGCAGCAAATGGCATGTGTTTGAGCCCTTTGATTCTCCTGGTGAGGTACTCTTGTGGTCTTTCCAGCTGCTGCAGGTGTCTGATAAGGTACATTCCACAAGGGGCATTGTACTCAATTATGGGCCTGATGAGGGATGAGTAAAGAGGCACGATGACCTCCCCTGATCTAGATGTGAATACCTTCATGATTAGGTGGGCTTTATGAAATGTTTTTCTAAACACTTTGGCCACATGGTTGTCAAATGAGAGATTGCTATCAACTTGGGTCCCCAGGTCCCTTATCACTTCTTCAATACTTAATGGGTTACCACCTATGTGGTAATTTGTGGGCACTTAGTTTTTGCCAAAGGGGATGACTATACACATTTTTGCGTTTAGCTTGAGGACATGGCTCTGGCACCAGTTGTCTGTTTCTTTGAGGCCATTTTGTAGGATGGTTGTGTCAGCTGGAGGGTCGATTATGGTGCCCAGTTTGCAGTCATATGCAAACTTGTTCAGCCACAGTCCTTCTGTGCTGGCCTATACCTCCAAGAAATATATACCAAACAAGGGAGGTCCCAGGACTGAGCCTTGTGGGATGCCACTTGTAACTGGTTTGGGGTCTGACATGGCTCCAGCATTTCTTACTATGTGGGTTCTGTCCTTGAGCCAGTTTGCAACCCATCTAGTGACATAGAGGTTTATATTGAAGCTGGTGAGCTTATCTATAATGACCAAGTGGGGTATTGTATGGAAGGCTTTTGCGAGGTCCAGGTAGGCTGTGTGGACCACCTTCCCCTCGTCAATGGCCTTGGTGACTGTTTCAAATGACTCCACCAGGTTTAAGAGGCAGGATCTGCCCTTAACAAAGCCAAACTGGGTAGGATCCAGTGTCTGAAGTCCCCAATATCTTTATTTCTGAGGTCCATGATGATCCTTTCCATAGCTTTGCAGACCAAGCTAGTCAGGCTTCTGGGGCAATAGTTTGCAGTATCCATTGAGGCACCACCTTTGTGGAGAGGGACCACTGTTGCTGTACACTGCTCTTTGGGTACATATCCTGTGGTAAGGCTAAGATTGAACAGTGGTTTTATGTTTGTGTTCAATTCTTCTTGGGGTTCATGTTGGACACAGCCCAGGACACTGTCTGGTCCCATTGATGCTGTGTGTTTTGCTTTGGAGAGGCTGGCTGTTACCTGAGCATCTGAGATGTCAGGGGGCCAGCACTCTGCTGGGATAGATATTTGCCCTTTTGGTGGGGAGAAGTTTGCACTGAACCTGTCAGCTCGGATGTTGGCAATGTCTGTGGGTTTGGTGTATTGTTTGTCATTTTGGACTAATTCTGAGCATATCTGGGAGTTCCCACCCAGGTTCCTACCATAACTAAAGAAAGCCTTGTGATTATCCTTAGTGTCCTGTACAATTTGTATCTCAAAGATGGCCTTAGATGATTTTATGTGTGGCTGTAGTTTTTCAATAATACTGATCAGAGATGCCTTCCCTTTTTCGGATTTTGCTCTATCATATAGTAGCTTCCTCCTTGTATTGTATGTTTTTTTATGGCTGGGGTCCACCAGACAGGATGCCTGCCTTTGGAAGATTGGATCTTGGTTTTATTTGGGATTGCATGATCCATGCATTCCTGAAGGTGTTCATAGAATGCATTTGTAAAGGGTTCTGAGGTCTGGGCCATATTTTCCACAGGCACAGGGGCTGTGAAGGATTCCACTTCAGTTTTGAGGAGTGTGACATTTGCTTTAGTGAAAATGTTTCACTGTGGTTTTCTGGCCATGGGCTGGGGTCGGGATGTGAATATCCAGTGAGATTACTCTATGGTCTGATCTTACCAGTGAGGGATACACTTCTGGTCTTGGGCATAGAGTCCCCATGTTGGTGATGATCAGGTCCAGTATGTTTTCCCCTCTTGTGGGAGTGGTAGCAAGTTGTTCCATATCATTTGAGTTTATAAATTCTAGGAACCTTTGGGCTAGGGTGTTGCAGCTAGGGTAATGCTCCCAGTCTATGTTTGGGTAGTTGAAGTCGCCCAATATAATGGTGTTTGGGGAGACCTTCATATTTTCATGTGTTCTCCAGTCAGCCAAGTGTGGTTCCTGGGTTTAGGAGTGTGGTCTGTAGCAGGCTATGAACTGGAAGGTGGTTTTACCCACTGTTAGTTGCACATGGATAGTCTCTGATGCTTCATGCTGTGCCACCAACCTGGGGGTGTGGGTATCTTTGACAAATATTGATACTCACCCTCCTTTTGTAGTTTGTTCCATGTTTTGTGGCTGTAAAGCATGGTATGAGGTGTAACCTGTTAGTGCTAGGGTGCTCTTGGGAGCCTTGAACCGGGTTTCTGTTACTGCACAGATATCAACATTCTCCATGCTGAGGAGAGTTTGGAGTGCATGCATCTTGCAGTTTAGACTTCTGGCATTGAGTAGCATTACTTCTAGTTTCTTATCCTTTGTGATACCTATGGAGGTGGGTTTGTCTTTTGAGCCTTACCTACAAAAGGCACTATGGGGGTGACAAGAGCCTTTGGCAATATCCAACAGGCCACAGGTGACAGCCATCCCTAGCGAAGCATCATGTCTTGTCGAGCATGTCACCCCAGGCTGACAGGCATTGGGTCCCCTTTCACTGACACCAATACTTAAGCCAATTGTTGTGATTGCTCATCTTGTCTTCATATTGTGGCATCATGTTTGGTGAGGGTAGGATGATACTCACGGTCATCAAGTTTGCATATACTACATGGTGGTAAATGCTGTTTAGCACTACCTTACATTGCTTAACACATGGCAATCATGTCTCAGGTGGTGCTGCAGGGCTGCCTATGTTGGATGCACATACTACACTCCCTGCACATGTTTGAAAGCAGGTTGTGTCAACTTAGGCATCCCTTTCACTATATGTGGGAGTCAGAGAGGTATCATTTCCAGGGTTCCTACTGAGCCAGTGTATGTGCTATGCATTGCCTCTTTGCCAAGGCCAAGGCATACTGGGCACACCTCCTTCTGCCTACTGGGGCAGGCTCAGGTTGTTCCTCCTCCGAGTCACGCTCTGCCTGTGATGGCCTTGGCAATGGTGGGGGGCTGTTTGGCCCAGGCCTATGCTGGTCCTGCTGCAGCTGTTTTCACAGAATCATATTATGTAGCATAGCACATAGCATGACAAACTGGGTACATGTAGTTGGTGAGTATTGCAAGGCTCCCCCAGATGTGTCCAGGCACCGGAGCCGTGACTTGAGCAACCCAAACACATGCTCAATTACATTTTGTGTTTGTGCATGTGCCTCATTATGGCATTCCTGTTCAGGTGTGTGTGCATTTCTGATGGGTGTCATCAGCCACAGCTCCAGTGCATAGCCAGCATCCCCCACTAAGTGACCATGTGGGATGTCCCCATTGGAAAATGTCTGGTTCAGCTGCGTCAGATGCCAGATATGGGAATCATGGTAGCTTCCAGGGCAGCCAGCACACACATTCATTATTATGCCCTGGGCATCACACATGACCTGGCAGTTGATGGAGGGGAAGCCCTTGCGGTTAATGTAGGCCCTAACCCACTCACCAGCTGGTGCTTTGATGCGTATATGCATGCAGTCTATTGCACCCACTACCTCAGGGTATTCTGCTATTTGCTGGAAGAGACGCATATTACTGGCCAATACCTCAAGGGAATTGGGGAAATATACATGATTACCGACATGTGCTGACATGGCATCCAGGAACTGGTGCAGTACCTTGGATGCTGATGCCTGTGATATCCCCATCATATCACCAGTTGGTCTCTGGAAGGTACCTGTTGCCAGTATTCTTAGGCCAACACATACCTTGGTTTCCACTGGGATGGGTTCCCCTCTGTTGGTTCTGTGTGTGAGGCGTGGCCTGCACAGCTCAACAATTTGCTGCAGGAGGTCTCTGTCCACTCTATAGTGCTCCACTATCTCCAGCTCATGTAACCCCTGGTAGGTGACCCTGGGCCTGTACACTCTTCTCCGTCTCCTCACTGTGGGTTGTCCGGCAGCATTTGCATTGTCACCACCCTCAGCATGTTGCATATGTCGCCTTATAACAGCAATGGCAGCCCCTAGCATTTTTGTCTGAGTGAAGCTTTTTCAGTTTTCACTTCTAGTAGCTTACTCCAGTGTTGCAGTGTCTCTTGAGAGAAACAAACTGCACTGTTGTTTGCAGAGTTTTAAATGCTGGGCTGGGCTAGTGTTCTGCCTGTGTAATTGCCTGTTTCTGATTGTTTTCACCTGCCAGCTCTACTAGTATTCCCTGGTAGCTTCCTACTATTTGTTGTGCTTCCTTTTTCCTTTCTGTTTCCTCAGGGGGGAGCGACACGCATATGAGTGCAAACACGCTCACAGCAGGTCACACGCATGCACACATGCTTACACAGACTAAAACTTGCTTATTCGGGTTAAAACGCGCACACACCAGTGCAAACATGCTTACAGGTCTTTAAACAGCCGTATACATGCTTACTCCGGCTTAAACGCGTGCACTCACACTTCCACATGCGCAGTCTGTCTTACTCGGGTTTACAGGCGCACACACACGCGCATACCTGCTCAGCAAGAAACTTTGGTGTTATCCACAGTATACACCTTCCATTTCTTGGCTTTCCCTGGCCTACCTGTTGAAACACCTCTTTCCATGATGTCTAACTGACAGCTGACACATGCCACTCTGCTCCTATGAGCTTCACTACTTTCATACATACCCCCTTGTGATGTCACCTATCTCCTACTCTGTTACTCCCCATATCCTACTCCTACACTCCACTGACTGTGCTCATTTGCTATGTAAAAGTGTGATTCACTATCCTAACACTCATTTACATAGGATTGCCTACTAATGCTTGGTTACATGTCTTAGACTGGGCTTCTCCCCTTAGTAACCCCTACTCAGTGGCCATGTTGTCTTCAGCCTGCTATTCCCTTACATTGTAATTTAGCAATTTTCATAAGTTCCACATTTGTGGCTTTTATTTTCTTATTTTATGGTTTTATAGCGCACCCCATTTGCACGGCGCTGCGCTACGCTTAAACATCGGAAATCGCCGAAAAAAAAAAAGTATTTTTATTTTAATTTTGCATCTGGGAACATTTCCAATGGCTGTATATTTGGCCATTGGCATGCTTCCTCAACCATATGCAACCTTTATTTGGAGCTGACAAGGCTCCATTGTGCTATTTGCAGAACGGTACTCAGTTGTCAACTGAGTACATTTCTGCAGCTAACACGGCTCCTACTCGGACAGGTTTGTGCTTCCTGGATCGCAAATTTACCTCATTTGCATGCCTTTTGGCTGCAAGTGAGGTAATTTGCATATCCCAGCCCTGTCCGTGTAGGAGACATTTTAGGAGCTCTCTTACACGCCCCTACAAGCTGTTCCTGGATCGCTCATCGGACATGATGGCTGCATGGAGTCTTACTCTACTCGTACACTCCATGCAAGCCATCGTGAATCTGGCAGCAGGTCTTTTTTGGATAAGAAACGTTTTACAAGTAGGAGTATCACAGAGATTGCTACTTTCAGCATGTTACTTGGTAACTTTATAAAGCTGAATATAAATTATAATTAGAACTGCAGTGCAAGGAGAAGTGGTTTGAGTTGAGTGCTGCTTGTTATTCTTATACTTGATTTTGACTGGCATTCCAGTAATGTATTTAAAAAGTAATTTATTTTTTCATGCCTCACAAGCTAGGTATTAAGTAAGCTGTCATGCAGCCACTGGACTTGAAATATGTTTTTTTCTTCTACACTTCATTTTGTCTTGATTGGACTCTCATAATGATGGTTTGGCACCCAGGGCAGAGTATTTAATTAAAGTTACAGTTTTTGTGGTTTTGAGCATAGCTCCTCCCCTTTCTAGTTGACCACACCCCTTCCCATTGACCCCACCCATTCAGCTATCTCCTGAAGCCCCCCTTTGATTTGAAGTCACCAGACACCACTGAAAATTGCCCTACTTCATTTTTGCCTTGATGAGTCATCCCTGTGTTTATGTGTGTGCTTGTTTGTCTGTGTGTGTATGTGTATGTCTGCTGGGTATAAAAATGGATAAATGGCTGTGTAGAGATGTGTGTGTGTGTGTGAGCAGATATGTGAGTGTGCAGTTCTGTGATTGTGCATGTCTGTAGGTGTTTCTTTGCAGGTGTGTGTGTGTGTGTGTGTGTGTGTATACAAGTTGGGAGGTGCTTGTGCTACCGCAGTGAGTGAGATGATGGGGAGAACCCTAGTATGGTCATGTCTGATAGTGCAGTGTTCAAATCAGGGACATGGCAATTAGCAGCTAATGAGATGTTCCATGGTACACTTTTACTTTGTTTCTGAATTATGAATTTTACTACCATGCCAACTGACAAACCCATGTTAGTTAATTAATAAATGAATCACAGGTTTAATTCTATTACAAACTGTTGCACTGTGACATGTTGTGATATATCTATTACCTGCCAAGAAGCTGAATATACTCGATGATATAGACAGCTACCAGATATAATTACCTATATATTAGTTGATACCCTACAACATCACATATGTACACAGTTAACACTGAACAACACAACTCAAATCACTGGAAAATTATACAAACTCTGCTTCTGTGTTTTAGCATGGCCACAGTAGTTCAGTCGGAATTTGTGTGCACTGAGTGGAAAAAGATCATGTATCAGTCCTACACTGACATATACTATTACAACAAGCTATCCCTGGGATTCATTAAGGCTTATTATGACATACAAGTCTTACCTCCGAAAAGTTTGACATAATGAAAAGCCAAAATAAATCAGGGACAACTCTCCTTTTACTATTTTGCAGTAGCACTGGTCATGGCATGAAGTGTGGTGCCTCTGACAAAGCCGCATGCAAATGTGGTATTGCAGGGAAGTAGTTAATGCAAATCAGCCATGGGCTTTCCTCCAGAAATAGTGCTGGCACCTGAATAACACTTTAGAATGGTTCAGAAAATTGTTCTACCTCATTATTTTTTCTCCAAGGAGGAGAAATGAAGTCTGTCTTTTGATGGCATTCACTCTTTCACCACTAAGGAAGGGTTGCCCCTCAAAACACATCTACAGGTAGGTAGTGAGTAGTCATTCTTGTGTGTGTGTGTGTGTGTGTGTGTGTGTGTGTGTGTGTGTGTGTGTGTGTGTGTGTGTGTGTGTGTGTGTGTGGAGACACTGGGGGATGCAACTATAATGATGCAAACTATGTGGGTGGGGGGCATATGTGAGTAGATGTGTGTGTGTGTGTGTGTGTGTGTGTGTGTGTGTGTGTGTGTGTGTGTGTGTGTGTGTGTGTGTGTGTGTGTGTGTGTGTGTGTGGTTCTGTGAGTGACAGCATGTCTGCAGACTGTATGGATGTATGTAGAAATGGTACATTTCAGTGATTATTATTACATTATCATACTGTATGGACCACAGGTGCTACCAGACAAATTCAACCACTGTGATAGCACCTTTATTACACTGCTGACATCATGACAATGATTAATACATAGTACAACATAATTAGTGTAACCCTACTGCACATGTTCAGCAATCAGAATTCAAGCATGCACAAGTCGGCAACAATCTGCTTCTCTAAAACACACTTATAAAGCTGGCAAAGGGAAGCTTATGAAAAAAATACTACTACTGTGAACAATAATTAATCCATTCACTATAAAAAATAATATATGACACTGTATGCCATATTAATGGAGTAGTTAACATTTAACTTTGCTGCCATGTATGAACTATAACAGTTCTCTCTTAATTTTTTTTTTCACATGACAAGATCTATTTAACATCAGAGCCTCATGTATTTTCTTTTGCATCTATTTCTTTTACCTGCTGTTATCTACTTACCCTGTTTTACACTGTTCCCATGTCTCCTAGTGGCGATAAAGATGTCTCAGTGTTCTGTAAATCATGTTCACCTTCACTGCACTTTATTTTGCCAATAAAAAATATTTAACTTAAGGGATGAGGTGTGTGAACCCCATGATTTGGACCCACTCCCCTCCTCCATTCATTCTAGCTCATTCCATCCCAGTTTGACCTCTCCCTCTGGAATCCTCATTGCAAACTTTGCTCTACCACACAAGGTGACCCATTTCACACCATAAGCCTTTTGAAAAACAAAATACAACACCAGGACAGAGCTGCTGTAAGGATCATGGCATTTGCAGCCAAGAGAAAGAAGATAGCACACCCATTGACAGTTGACAGAAAAGGTATTCTGAGGCTTTCCTTACATCACCTGGAGTTCCAGTTCATTAATGATTCAACTGATGAAAATAGACTTTCAAAAATTTCGAACCCATACCAGATCAATAAAAAGCATCTTTTGCAGGAATGCAAGCCCCATTACAACTCTTCATATGAAGCCTTCACCCCCCTGTAACCCCGTATTAGCTCCATAGTTACACAACCATGCAGAAAAAAAAAAAACAGAAGGCCACAGATAAAGTATCACTACTGAAAAAAACATAAGAAACCACACTGTCAGAGATATGCCAAATGATCATCACTGTGCTGAACATCTGTGAATTAAAAACGAAGCCTCATCCTGTAAAGTCTGAGTGGCTAATAGATTAACTTGTTCTGTTCTGACACACTTTGCAACTTCTCAGATATTTTTCTGCTAAACATATCCCACATTTCTAACAGTGGTATTTCATCCGAGTTTTGATTTCCTGGTTAGCTGATATATCGGTTTACCTAAACACTGGATATTTACATTAGTGGCAGCGATAATAGCATGTATAAAACAAAGAAGTAGACTAATGTACCTGTAGTGGCAGCTGTACAACAATCTATAGTAATTATGCCAAAAATGGATGACTGTTCTGATGCATTACAAATTACATAAGCAAAAGGTTCCCAGCCACCACCTCCAACACTCACTTTCTAAAAAACTGTCAGGTATGGTATAAATCTTGGAAAAACTGTGAATATAAAATAAATCAAATTTTCTAGAGAATGTAAGGATTGCAACCAAATCAGAAATGCATACCTGTTATGAAGATGAAAACTGTTGTTCTATTGTTGACCTAGTTCAGATGAAGGGGGGGGGGCTAATTTTCATTAAATGCTTCTTTACCTACTTTGTTACATCTCTTTTTTAGCTAGATTTTTATTTTAACATCTCAGTATCTGACAGAATTTTCATTTTAAAATTATTATAAAGCACCACATTCTGCTAGTAGGGTGGATCAAAGAAAAATTGTATACTGAACATCCTTTAGACATTTTATAAATCTTTACAAATATCTTTATTGCATAAATTCAGGCATAATGTCATGCAGGAATTTCAGATGAAGTGCAATAAATGTTCTTTTTTTATAATAAAGTTATTTAATTTCTGTCATTAGATAGCTACACTATACAAATGAAATTGTCACCAATAGGCAGTTTTCTCAGTGGTTAATTTAGGAAAGCAATATTTATTCTTTAAACTAGGAAATTCATATCTTTCAAGCTTCTAGTTATCATGGGGAAAAAAAAGATTTATCTGTACTTGTGTCATAGTGGACTAGTTTGACCTTGCTGATATTCAGTTATGGGACGGTCAGACTAATCACAGAAATTTCAAAGGGAATAATGTGATTCGTTCTCATGCAAATAAATAACCTGGCTGTTCAGTAAATCACTGCTTCTGAAAGTGCATTTAATAATATTATTTAATTTTAATATTCAGACACAATCATGCACTTAAAAAGCATCTAAATTATATTTTGTAAAAATATAGGAATATTTATGAGCCCATCTAACTTATGGATACTCGTTTATTTTTATTTTGCAATGACACATTTCCTGCTGCGGGCCCAAATTATGATAGGATTAGGCAGGTATATTTAGCTTTCATAATGTACAGCTTTTATCCTAATAGCCTATAGTTTTCTGCATACTATGTAGTCTCATTTTGATTCACAGCTTAAACATGTAAGACAAATGTGCTATTTCCACATAATTTCCCAGCAATTTGCACTTTCTGTCATGACTCAAAATTATGTGTATTATATTTGCACACACGCCTATATTTGATAGGAACAGATGTTTTAATGTTGCTATCTTACTCAATATGCATGATTACATATATACATACACAACCTCCTTTCTCCCATTTTTGCACATGGGGTGAGGGTGTCACTTCAGCAATAGTGACTCTCTCTTATATATAACAAATGCTTTGTGCTAGTAGCTTGCAACACATTTTTTCACTGCCATTTTCTTGAAAAAGCAAGTGCTCTAACTTCTATTAGCCTAATCTCCCATGAATATTTAGCCCTCCCAACACCTGAACCCATAAATCTATATAGCCCTACGAGAGTCCAAACTCTAACCCTATAACTCCCTTCCACTTCCTAATCAAAGTCTCCTCTCCATAAACTTAAATTCCCTAATCACTCCCTAACCCTAAAACTCCTTTCCGGCTCCCTAACCCTAAAACTACCCTCTTGCTCCCTAAACCTAAAAATTCCTTCCCATTCACTAACCCTAATACTCTCTCTTGCGCCCTAACACTAAAGCTCCCTTCTTACTGCCTAAACTTAAATCTCCTACCTGATTACTGCCCTAATCTACACTAGCCCCCTCCCCTCCTTAGCTGCCGCATCACCTTGCTGAAACTCAAATAATGCATTCAGGAAAAGTGTGTGCACCTGCTTGCCCAACTCATATTTTAGTTCGAGCATGAGTGGTAGTCTACACAAGCTTGAGTGTTTTGGACTCAAGCACTTGTAGTAAAACCCATGTTTTCACCTTCACATGATCAAAGTACTAAAAGTTCAAACTGCAAAAGATTGGACCCAATATATCAAATACCTAAAAATAGTAAAAATTCACAGAGTGAAAAAGGAACACACACACACACACACACACACCACATGCATGTACATTATATATATATGTGTGTGTGTGTGTGTGTGTGTGTGTGTGTGTGTGTGTGTGTGTGTGTGTGTGTGTGTGTGTGTGTGTGTGTCTATCCCTTTTTATTAAGTCTAAGTCTTTTAGCATCTTGTCAACTCAATACACTTTTTTTACATTTCTTTATAAAGTATGGCTAAATCAGAAGTTCCTGGTATGCTGGCAATTTACTGCCTTTCTTAGGCTTGAACTCACACCTTCAGATTTAACTCCCACACCCTTTTTGTTTCTTTTATAACCATAAAAATTATTTCATTTTTTGAATTTTGTTTTGGGGGTACTTAATTAAATAAAATTAAGGAAACCACAATCATGCCCTTTATAGTCTCAAAATACTTAAAGTTGTATCATTTTTAGGACCTTTTTTAAGTCCATACATTATATATTGACCTTACTGGACTTAAAACAATACTTTTTTTTATCTGATTTGAGTTTTTCAGAGCACATATCAGACTGGATGGCAAGATTTTGTAATGACTTTTTTTTGAAATTTATCTGTCAAACAATTATATAAAATATATCTGCAAAGAGTTGACGTGTTGAACATTCTTCTGTAAACGGCAGTAACAGAAGCAGTAAGTTACAAGCCAAGTTTCCCTTCTCTGTTTATGGTGAGGAGAACCGCTTAATATCATCATGCTTTAGCTGTACAAGTCTCATTTTAAGCAAGAGATTGACCCTTGTCCACCTCAGTAACAGTTAATTGAATATAAGTTTTTATAGATGGAAATTTAGTTATTTATTTTCAGATTAGATTTTTTATGAATAACAGAACATGCAGATACACTGCACCTGTATGACAAGGGCTATTTTTGTAGTTACATAGTTTAAGTGACTTGTACACAGTGAGGATGGTGTTAGATGAAAGGCCTTCGTTTTTATTTATTTTTCTTGTAAGCTTTACATTTAATTTATTATTTTAACAGAATAGTTATATTTTGTGCAAAACAGCTTTAGATATTATAACCAGAAAATATTCATTTGTATATATGGATGTTATCAGCAGTAATCATAAGACACAGGTCACCTGGTTTAGCATTGTTGAATGAAGATACATAACATTTGAATGTTCATTCCTAGCACAATAAGGAACATTGCATATTTAACAGTTATTACAGAGAAACATAGGAACAATATTAGGCAAGCAATCACAGGGGCCATAAGATGTCTTGCCATATATAACCTTAAGAAGACACACTTAAGAGTTCTCATTACCCTTTACAAGCAAGCAGGGCTGTAGTTTGATAACCCTGGTATAAATTTGCGTCTACCCATCCAATCAAGACTAGCCTTAAAGGCAGGTACTTTAGATGACCTGTGGAGGTAATATATTCCGTAGGCTTGGAATACATGGAGTTAGGAACTTATCCCTCCAGTGAGGCTTGTTTAATTGTACATATACATTTATGTCCCTAGTGTGGGTATTTGTAGTCAGTAGTTTTGCAAAGAAACAGGGGGTTTAATTGGAGTGGGTCTTTTATGACTGAAAAAGTGAGACATAGGTGACCTTCATTAAGGCCTTTAGTTTTTTTGCTTAAAAAATCATTAGAGCCTTTCTATTTGAGAAATGTGCTTGGATCTCTATATACCAAGAGGAGGCACTGTATTCAATAATGGTTCAGGTAAGGGAAGTGTACAGTGGTAAGATGACTTCTTTGTATTTTGAAGCTATTCCCCAAAATATTAAGTGGGACAGAGAAAAGTTTTTCCTTACAGTGCTGGAAACGTAATAACTAAGTTGTCCACATAAATACTCAGGTCTCTTATGACTGTATCTGTTTGAAGTGAAGTACCACTTACAACATATGAGGTAGGAGCAGGATTTTTTGCAGGAAAGTACTGTGCTACATTTAGCTTGAGACTGTTTTTAGTACACCAAGTATGTGCATATTCTTGCCCTTGTTGGAGCAGTTTAGTATCAGTGGATGAGTGGCTAACAGTGCCACACTTGTAATCATCAGCAAACATGGTGAACTACATTTCTGGGATACTAACTTGGATATCTGCAAAATAAATTGCTGAACAGGAGAGGGCCCAAAACCGATACCTGCAGTACCCCACTAAGTAGAATTTTACATTCAGAGAGCATGCCAGCAACCAGGGCGGCCATGGTGGTGCAGCGGTTAGCGTTGCTGCCTCACAGCAAGAAGTTCTCCGGTTCGATTCCCGGCTGGGGTGCCTTCTGTGCGGAGTCTGCATGTCCTCCCTGTGGTCACGTGGGTTTCCTCCGGGTGCTCTGGTTTCATCCCAAAGACATGCAGTAGGTGGACTGGACACTCTAAATTGGCCCTGTGTGTGTATGTGTGTTCCTTCTGTGGAAGGTTGGGCACCGGGTTGGCAACTCAACACTGTAAAATTCCACTGCCAATCATGAGTGGACAGATGATCCACTGTGGTGACCCCTAACTGGGAAAAGCCGAAAGAAGAAGAGGATGCCAGCAACCTTCACTACTTGCAAAATGCTGGACAGCCAGTTTACAATTGAGTGGACAATGAATGAGTTTACTCGAAGTTTATCCAACTTTTCAGTAATGCTAGCATGGAGAATAGTGCTAAAAAACTTGGTCAGGTCAAGGTAACGTGCACAGAGTGACCACTAACCACAGCCTCTGTAAAGTTTTCAAAGAAGTTTACTAGATTTAGGAAACATGACCTGCACTTCACAAAACTAAACTCAGTGGAGTTCAGATCAGTTAATTTGCCTATATATGCATAAATGAATTCTGCTGTGATACATTCCACTGTTTTATAAAACTCTTTAAAGCATTTAGTTTGGCATTGCCATCTCAGTCTATTTGTTTATTAGCATCATGACCTGGAAAGTTTGGCAAAGACACACAGATATGAAGAATTTTGCTATCTTTCTTTACCTGGAACAAAATAGCTTAGATTAATATGAAACAAGTGGTCATAGTCACAGTTATCACTTACTTCTTGCTGGGTAGTAGCAGTATACGACTAAAAGAATTCTGGTAAATTTTTTATGGTCTTTTTTGGGCTGCAGATTTTATCTCTGCTGCTTTTACTGGAATGGTTTGTTATTTTCATTTCCTTTAGAGAAACTTGTTATCAGTTACAGTTTTGGGCTCTGCAGGGGAAACTATTTTTTTTTCATTACTGTAACTTTAGACAATAAGGATCAATGATGGAACTGTGTTTTTTTTGGGGGGGGATTACAGAATTTGCAGGCATTTTATATATAACATGAACGTTTATCTTTCACTAGGGTTTTACTGTTTTTGGACATCATTCTCTGTTCAGTTTGTTGACTTTCAGCTTTGAGTCATATATATTAGATGGCACTGCATGAGAGGCTTGATAGCATTTAGGAACTGCTAGGTGTTTGTTCACTGGATTTGATTTTGGTTATAATCAGGAGAATGGCACTTTTTTAGGAAAAATCATCTGAGCTGACACTGGAAACTGGAACTAGTGACAGATTTACCTCGGGATTCATGAAGCTCGGCGCAAGGCCGGCGTTAGGCTTGCGCCGACCGTGTGGCGTAAAGATGGCGCAGTAGTGCCAAATGCATATTAATGAAGGCGCGCTGCCGCCACAGCCATGTACATAGGAAAGGAGCGCGAGTGCATAGGGCGTGTCGAAGTGCCGCACGGAGGCGTGGAAATGTCAGCTGTCGATGTGCAACCTAAAATGCTTGCATATAACAATTTGCAAGTAATAGTAATCACATCTGTCAGTGTCCGTGGATACTGAAACGTATGCAAAGCATGCAAGACAGTTCCTGCGAACACAAAATGAAGAAGCAAACACAAATGCATGGTAGGGAATAACGGGTCCCTATCCCTCGAACAAATTACATTGAAAACTGTGTGTCTGTAGTCCAACGCAGTGTAGATAGTTATACCAAGTGGAAGTGAAACGCATCATATGTTAGCGCGCCGCCAATAGGTATGTCCAGCCCAATGGTCAGGGTCACCAGCTGACTCATATTGTGATGGAGGGTACACAGCTGGGCAGATGTGTCCATAACAAAAAACACGATAAATGTACATATCTAGCGACCATATGACCGAATTATATCCCACAACGCATGTAATAGTCACATACAATAGGTATGTCCGTATTTCACATACCAAATGTGACAGGAAATAGAATAAGCATGTAAACGAAACAGAAGGAGCATATAAATTGCTACAACAATAAGGCAACATGTAGGTTGAAAGGAACAGTATTATCCGTACCGTTGACTGTGGGTACGTGTTGTCCAGTACATTCGGATATGTGTCCGGAATATATCCCATCCTGGACATAGAAAAAGGTGGCATCCTACCAATGATTAGAACAGTCGGCCAAAATCCACACAGCAGCGGTCCAAGCCGAACTTGTCAGGATGTGTCACAGTTGAAAGGGTATTACCCGGGTATACCAACCATGTCATGAAAGTTAAGTATGGATGTGTACCTATGTGCGTGAGGTATAGCATGTGGAAAGTCAAACATGGCAGGGTAGTCCACACAACCATACAGGTACCTGACATATGTAGGGTATGCAATGTGTTACCTTGACCGTGTCATGGGCCATCAACCAAAGCAGTGATGGATGGAGTGTCAGGAATATGTGTGTGGTGGGGGGGGTAATGGTATAATCCTCCAGGGCGACACTGTGTCGTATGCAGAATAGGTGAAACGGAGGTGTATGAGGGAGCACCGGGTGAAGCAGAAAGAAACACAAAAACATGTATACACATCTGCAATACAACCAGACAGGCCATACTGTAGAACACAATCCCACAAACATATGAATATTAAAATGTGCGATACAAATGTATAGACATGTCACTGGCACATACCCACAGATTGGTTCTGATGGAACTGGCCATATCAAATGCAACACACCTGGATGCATAATGGACTACCCAGCATCCCCTCCACAGCACACAACCCGCTCCCATACCTGAACGTCCACCAAATCCAGCCATACTTGGCCTACTGGTTTGGTGCAGCCACATCTACACATAGTGACCACTACGCATATGTAGTAGGTAGTGTCACCCTAGGCA
Organism: Protopterus annectens; assembly: GCF_019279795.1. Lineage (NCBI taxonomy): Eukaryota > Metazoa > Chordata > Ceratodontiformes > Protopteridae > Protopterus > Protopterus annectens. Next base: position 1,860,062,604 of record NC_056728.1, on the reverse strand, counting down.
GTTTCAGGATTGCAAACTATGTACCCCTTGCATGTAAAACCCCCAGCATATTTTCATAACGCCAGAAGAATGTTCGGTATTTGTCTTGTTTTGGTCTTGTTCAATTTTTGGGATATCCCTCATGGGATAAGTAACCTGTGTAAACATTAGAATGGGTATGAAGACACGAAGTCCAGTCCTGTAGATATCTGGACACAAGTTGGAATGTGCAGTAGTAGTGCACGAGACTGTCCAGCCCTAGATGGTCATGCAGAACCTACTACCCAGGATCAAACACCTGCCCGTGACACACGTGTCCCAACACGAATAAGCGAGAGAATATATTGCACACATTCGCATAGTGGCACATGGTATAAGGGTGATGAAGGCACTGACGTAAACAGGATATCTCCTGATCCACTGTGTGAGGGACAATTAATGTGTGTGTAGGTGTGACCTGACCAACAATGATAGAATGCCAAATGTCCTGTGATTGTAGGAAATAACTATGTACCATACTGCATGTAACAGTTGCCTAAAGCAGTCACGTCAGAATAGAATAAACGTAATTCATAGAAGAAACAGGCAAACAACAAAAGTGCCAAAGGTATAAGGCTCACAGCTAGGAAACAAATGAATGTTATAAACCTGCACTGACCGGCTATGTGTTGGCCCAAACAATCTGGTGTCCGCAGTAGGGTTACCATCTGTCCCGCTTTGCGAGGGACAGTCACTCTTTGGACAGTTGTGTCCTGACAAAATACATTACAAATGGCAAATGTCATGGGATTGTAGGACATAATTATGTCCCATATGTTATGTAATAGTTGCAGAAAAGAATTATTTCAGTATCTAAAATACCTAAATGTTACAAGAAACAGAATAAGCAACTAAACCGCTACAACAATAGGCTTTTATGTAGGCAAATAAGTAAAGTTCTATCCTTTGTACTGACCGTGGGTATGTGTCAGCTTGTAAAATCTGATGTGTGTTCTGAAAATGTCCCATCTTGGCCATTTGAAAAGGTGGCAACCCTACTCCCCAGAATACATCCCAACCTGTACATATGACAATTTCAACGCTACCAATGGTCAGAGTATTCGAACAATAACTGGCCAGCCTCTTAACCACTCACAAAGCCAGTGACCTTTGGGGGAAAGGTGTTGAATGAGAATGACTACTTACAACAATGAAGAGTAATAGACGCATTTAACTGCAGAAAATTAGTAGTATTACGAATCTGTCAACACGTTCCAAGTTAATAGTACTAATATGGTAGAAGTGTTCATGATTGTCCCTGAGTTGTCCTAGCCTTGTCCCTGTCACTGTAGAAATGAGTGCCCAAGTATCACAGAGGTCCATACACATAAGTACACCAACCAACTGTCACATCTGTTGCCAGGACTATTGCATACCTGTAGTGAATTTATAACAGATGTCCAGAATAATATTAATTGTATCTATAAATGAATGAAATAATCAAATGGGAAGGGGAAACATGTGGAAACCACCCCCCAACCTGCATTATGTAGTGGAACCACTCCCCGCCCTAAATTATGTAGCGCCGATCCAATAATGTGGTCAGAGGTGCCCAAACACCTGCGTCTGTAAACACAGGTAGAATGTTAAAATCTAGACTAACTCTGTCCATGTGTTATGTCTCATCTTTGAACAGCACCAGGGCAGTTCTAGTCACCAGTCGGCCAAGCCTAAACCCGGACCAGCACATGAACACCCTGACAATCAAACACGCGTATGTGCGAGGACTATAAGTGTAGGAGTTCTACACAGACATGTGTCATGCTGTGTCTACAGGGTAGCTAATGGTCATGTGGCATTGACAGTTGCTACATGTCTGCATAGCGTGGGGGGACATCCAACCACAACCACAGTCCTACACAGCACCGTGGGTGGCGCACATGACTCTCACATGTGTAGGTTTGATGGGGGGGCACAGCCAACAGTTGTACACATCTGCCGCTACTGTGCTGGTATGCCGGGTACTCCATGTCAGTGTGTGGACCTACCTAAATTGCTTGTTGGAGGGATACCAGGGTACGTCAGTTCCCAGCTTTAATTACCAGCACAGTGGTGTTGGACGTCCTAGCTTACACAACCTACATCAAACTGCCTGGCCTGCTGTCATCTGTGTGTGTCTTAGGGGGTTGGGGTCATTCATTGGGCATATCCATAGGCCATCATTTATCATTTGTCTGTATTGGTCCACATCTGTCCAGCTGCATGGAACGTGTGTGGGCTGTACGGACACACATGATGGTCAGCCCATAATCTGCAGTGGGTTAGGACACCCTGTGTACTACAGGCTAAAATTTTGACCCCCGTATGTGCTACAGAGGTCATGGTGCCACTATGGATGTGTACTGTCTGCTGCCCTAACATTTGGCCACCACAGTCACTTGTATGTTCACATACATACCATAGCAATGGGTAACTACACATTCTAATACAACTGCCACTTGTTAGGTCAATAGACATACCATGGGTGTGTTCCGGACTTGAGGACGGTGCTGGAGTGCTGCCTATGTCGGATGCACACAGTGCACCTCCTATACATGGCCGAGCACAGGTACTGTCATGTTTGGCATCCATTGTACTGTGTGTGGGTCAAAGAGGGGAAATCCATGGGTACCTACTGTGTCAGTGCATATGCCTTGTGTTGCCTCTTTGCCAAGGGCAGGTCATACTGTGCACGGGCTTTCGCCGACTGTGCCCTGCTCAGGTAGTTCCTTCACCAAGTCACACTGTGCCTGTACAGGCCTTGGCAGTGGTGTTGGGCTGTGTGGCCCTGCCCCATGCTGTTCCTGCTGCAACTGTTACTGCAGGATAAGATTGTATAGCATAGCAAATACCATAACAACTTGTATGCATGTAGCTTGTGAATACTGCAGAGCTCCAACGGATGTGTCCGGATACCAGAACTGTGAACTGAGCATCCCAAACACATGCACAAGTATATGTCTTGTCTGTGCATCCGCCTTAGTATGGTGTGAGTGTTCAGGTGTGTGTGCATTGCTGATGGGTGTCATCAGCCACGATACCAGTGTTTACCCAGCATCCCCCACTAGGAGACTGTAGGGGATGTCCATATTGGCAATGGTGTGCTACAGCTGTGTCAGAGGCCATATATCAGACACATCATAGCTTCCAGGGCAGACAGCACACACATTCAATCTCATGCCCTGGCCATCGCATATGGCCTAGCTGTTGGAGGGTATGCCCCTGCAGTGACTGTAGGCCCTACCCCGCTCACCGGGTGGTGCTACAATGCGTATGTGTGTGCAGGCTATAGCACCCAGTACCCCAGGATAGTCATCCATGTGGTTGAACAGATGCATATTACTGGTCTACTAATCACGTGTGTTGAATAATGTACGTGCTCACTAGCATGTGTTGACATGGCGTCTGCGAACTGGTGCAATACTCTGGATGCAGATGCCTGTGAGATACCCATGATATCCCCAGTTGTGCTGTGTGAGGTACTTGTGGCTAGTAGACCTAGGCCAACACATACCATGGTATCCACTGTGATGTGTTTCCCTCGGCCTGTTTGATGTGTCAGGTGTGGCAGGCACAGGTCAACAAGCTGCTGTAGGAGGTCTCTGTCCACCCCATAGTGCTCCAACATCCCCAGCCCATGTAGCCCCTGGTAAGTCACCCTCGGTCTATAAAGTCTTATGTCACCCCAGTAAGGGTTGTTCGGCAGCATACACATCTTCACTGCCCCAGCCTCCTGCACATGTTGGTATATGTTGCCTGCTGCAGCCCGTGTCATTTGGTTGGACTGTGTCATGAAATGCCCCTGCAGGTATACACTGGTGGTGTAGAGTGCGGACGAAATCTGTGTGTATGCTGCTTGCTCGCATTAACGTACTGTTCATGTGCGGGCTGGCCATGTCATCTGCTGATTGTGCTGATCAACACCTGTTTGTGCAGCCTGTACACCCTGACTACCCCACCACTGCTGTCATCCCTCCGAATGTCACCAGGCAGGTATAGACACACTCCTAGCTTAGGTGTGCTAAGGCAGGAGCACTCCCGAGGCACAGTTCTGCAATGTACGTACAGTATGCCTGACCCCCCTCCCATGCTGTCAACTATATTCGAGACCTGCACCCGGCTGACTACACACATACACTCCAGGGACCAGCAGTACACCCTGGTGATAAATGTGATACACTATAGTCAACCTCATCTGCATAGTATAGTCTTCTAATGAATAGTTATATGACCCATATCGAACCTCCAAATTAATAACCACTGCTCAGTGTCGCTCAGATCCATACACAACTGGCAACAGGTGCCTTACTATCACCATATTTAATGTCCCATGGTCTTCCCAGCAACAAAATAACTGGTGTCTACACGACTACAACCCGTGGCCCTGCACACTACAGATGATGTGCATTACCACCATGCCATGGCAGATATACATAGATCCCAGGTTATCACATACAGATCATCCGGCACAAACATTCAATAGTGCTGATGTCCCCAGACATATATGTTCACATCTATGTCCACCTCTACATCTACATATATCATATATATTATTTGTATACATATATACATGGACATATATATATATATATATATATATATATATATATATATATATATATATATATATATATATATATACATATATATCATCATCTGCAAAGGCAAAGACGCCGATAGGGAATGTATGTGGAGTGAGCCATCTAAAAGCATTACTCTGTCCCCAGGCAGCTGGAAATGCACACACAGGCACAGCTGGGAGTCGAACATACACCTAACTACCTTATCACACTACAGCATTATGCAGTTACAGAACGCGCTACTGAGATTACTGGAACACAGCACTCCCAGAGGCATACTTCTAAGTGGATGACATCATCCGCAAAGGCAAAGATGCCGATAGGGAATGTATAGAGAGTGAGCAGTCTAAAAGCATATTACTGTCCCAAGGTAGATGTAGACAAACACACGGCAGTGGTGTGAGCGGGACAACTGCCTCTCTAAGGAGCACTATTACAACACTACATAGATACAAGACGTGCCACAGACAGTACACCCTTCAAGACAGTCAACCAGTGTGTTCAATGTAGGCATCCATCCTGACGTGGGGTATGGACATCTGTTGCCTGGATGACCACCATCGCTATACAGGATGTCAATGGCCATGCCCATACACTGAGGCACATCACCGACACAAGGTGTCACTGGGCATGCTCACACACTTAGCATCACACGTCCGTTTGGAATGTACTGTGTGTCCATCTACACAACGGCATACTGGGCATGCTCACACACTTAGTAGAAGCGAAGGGCTATCTTGCATGCACACGGATCCACTTAGCAGTTGCAAAGGGCTGTCTTGCATGCACACGGATTCTAAATATGGAAGGGCACAGTCTGGAATGTACTGTGTGTCCATCTACACAACGGCGTACTTGGCATGCTCACACACAGCAGTAGCAAAGGGCTGTCTTGCATGCACACAGATTCTAAATATGGAAGGGCAGAGTATGGTGTTACTGTCCCCACATACATGAAGGCCACTCACATGTACTGACCAGTACACACTCAAGAGCCATCACAGATGTCTCAGGTGCAGATCACAGAGGTAAACGCCGCATTCTACTATGTAGCCCTCAGACATCACCATGTCCTTGGACCAGCAACACACATCCATACATTACCACAACACCTTGTGACTCATGACCAGTGGACTGTACATAGGTCTACAGCAACTGTGCAGACTACACATGTACTGACAGGGTTCCATCATGTGTTATGCAACGCAATGATACCACTGTACATAACCATCAGCTCTACACATAACAGGGGCCCTGGGTCTTACACAGCTGTGACAGATGACTGTCGCTGTACACCAAAGAACACACATGTTTGGATATGACATACATGTAATCATAGTGGATATGTGCATGGACCACACACACACACACACACACACACACACACACACACACACACACACACACACACACACACATATGTATATAGCATAGCTTTTGCTGTCCTCCGTGCAGACAAGTGGCTACAGCAATCACATGCATGCACATGGAAGGTAGGTCCATGGCTGTTGAATGCTAACAGTACATGAGGTAGCAATGTTGACCGAGGAAACATCCCCTCTGTACTAGTTACCCATGACACCCATCATATCATACAACAGTCCATGTGTTATGTATGTCATCACACATGTCCACCAGTTGTAATGCATACAAACATGGCTACATGACAGGCATGTAGGACCAACACACATGTACATGTAGTGGTGTGCATGCAGCTACCATGCATGTGCATTAGCTGATGTATGCAATTCATCTGTGCCTAACTACAACATGCAGTTGCAATGCAGCCCCATCATTGACACCTGTATATGGTGAAAGACTGACAGTACGGTATGATGTACATCAGGTATGGATGGATGTGTGTACATAAAGTGGTGATCCACCTTTGCAGATGGATGTTTGCCGGGGACAGCTCACAGGTGTGTCGCAAGCCATGCTACCATTACATGTGCAAACAGTACGCTATGTTACTGTTACTTGACGGTGAAGACATAAAACCTACACAGCGGTCGGGTGTTACTGACTGTAAGTCACTTGACACCTGTAACACTTACATCCCCCCGTGTGCATATAGCAGCACAATTGCCAAAGGTAGCGTTGATACACATAATGTGGCCAATACTGCTGCATGTCTGTCAGACGTATCATCATATAGCTGGTGTATCATTCACAGTACTGCCATGTGTGTTTGCTTGTGTGACCATATATGCCACATATGGTGGGGAATACATCCCAATTGTTACACACCCCTGTACACTGTTGTAGAGATCTGTACATACTGCAGTGTGGAAAGCATGACGTAGGCAGGGGTGGTGTGTGTATCACACACATGTCAGCTATACATATGTGAATAACATTTGTGGACTCCACAGTGTGTGTGTGTGTGTGTGTGTGTGTGTGTGTGTGTGTGTGTGTGTATGTATGTATGGCTGTCTGGTCCATGGAGTGGCAACCATTGTGTATTCTACCATACAGAACAGACAGGATCCCTAACCCCTCATGGTGATGCAGTCTACTACCCTGTTGATGTCATCGGTCTCAGCCTTACTGAATACCTGTACATGTTCATTCTCTGTGTCGCATCATGTGAGTGCACAGTACTGTGAGGGTGATTACCACATAGGCAGGAGTCCTCACCTCAACACTATCGAGTGTGCATTATAGTGTTGTTGACCCCGTGAGTGTGGGCATGTTACTGTGTGTTTCTGTGTATGTCTGTGTGTGTTCTCATCCTGTAATGTGACAGGGTATTACTGCTACACAGTGATGCCTCATGCTATCAGGTGGCCTCTAACGTTATCATCGGCCAGACCGCTGTGTAAACCTCACGCACCATGTCAACATACCTGTGATGTGACCTGGTATGGATGTCACATCTCTAGCCACCGTAGCCTATTAAACAGCCCACATGCTTCTGGATCAGTAGATGTGTGGACATCTGTGGTATGGTAGCCTTTCTAACAGTCAGGTTGAGGCTACGTATAGCATGCTGGTCTTGCCATACATGCCTGTGAGTACTCCAGATTTACACATGGGAAACTGCAAACACTGCTACCTGTTGGCACATGCAAGTAGACCATAAGGAGGGAACCATAGCATCATTACCAACATGCTGTTACTGTTGTTACCAACACACATACTGTGAACATATAACAATGCATTATAAACCTGTACTACATGGTATGTCTGGTGCATGTCAACAGTACACAACTAATGTAATATACACTTCTCTCACTATTCTGTTCACCCTGTGCATCAGACCATTTGAGCATGTCCCTGCACCAATGGTGTGGATGACAGGGATGCGGCACAGGCATCATCATATGCACAGGGTGATAATGTTTGCCAGGGTATAGGCTGCACCAGTGGATGACATCACGTGTGTGGGTAAGGGCTGGTGATCTGATTGGACATGTGTGGTCGTTATGCATGTGGGTGTTGCGGTGCCCTTCAGATGTTTTTGCTGTGTGTGTATGAGTGCACACAGTTCTGCCTTTTGCCAGGCCTACACAGGGGTATTATTGACAGCTCCAGATTGTACAGACCAGGATGTACAGCTCACTGTGTCCGGCTACGGCCACGTGACCTGTGCCTGCCAGGGATTGCACGGGCACTACCAGGCAGAGGTACAGATTGGCTACTGTCTGATGACACATGTCCACTGGAACAGTGTCCCCACTGGGAATGTCCAGGGCCATGTCCACGTGGCCTGCTGTGTCCTGGTGTGGACAGCACAGCACCAGCTGCACTGCTACTGCTACCGGCACTATGGGAGCGGGCATGTGAGGAGGCTCGTTCACGCTGACCTGCACTAGGTGGTGTAGCTGGCCTACGTCCACGTGGCCTATGCCTCACTCCTACCAGATGTTCCAGCACAGACAGCTCACACTCGCGGATTGCCATGCCACAGTCAAGGATTCCGACCATGTCACCCAATCACCTGTCCAAAACATCAGCGATCTGCTGTTGAGCATTTGCCAATGCCTGGATGTTGTCATTTAGAGTACGGATAGCAGCCCTCTGAAGCCTCTGCCCTTCTCTGTTCTGCCGTTCAGCACGTGCCTGTGCCACCATTACAGTCTGGAACGTGTGTCTGGTGACACCAGCTACTGCGCTCTGCCCTGCAGGTGCATGTCTGCCAGAGGTCCTCCTATGAGCAGCACTGGCCACATGCCTGTGTGGCACATCTGCAGTCATTACACTGACAACATGGTGTGGAGACACACCTTCTGTAGCCACCACACATTCCTGTTCTAAGCTAACACATGCTGACTGTCCTTCCTTTATGGCCACTGGTGATGGGGTATGTGTTGGCATGAGAACTGTGTGTGGGGAAGAGGGGGACATAGCTGGGATGGCAACCATTGGCACAGATTCAGTCCCTGACAACCCTGCCTGTACCTCATGCATATGTTCATCACTGCTAGTATCTGTGGGGACACTAACATCAGATGGACCGCAGGAGGGTAACGCACCTACATCACCTGTGAATGCAAAGAAAGACTCTACATTACAATAGACACACACACACAGACACACACACACACACACACACACACACACACACACACACACACACACACAGGCACACCATGCATGTCATTTGACAGACGGCATGCAGCATGCATGTGATACAGAAGATGACATGCAGCTCAGACATTAATAGTGGTTTTTAGCATACCTCCCTGGGTTGCACACAACAGCAAGCAGGTGTCATATCAATAGCCATGCAGTTCACACAAACATGGTAGTAAGCATGCATCCCTGTGATACACCATGTGGACCAGCACAGGTTAACAGTACACATGGCTAAAGTGACCTTGACATGTAATCTGCTGACGTGTGCACTGACATGCATACATGTCTGACACAATGGTGTCCTGACACATGTACAGTGTTGTAATGGGTATCACATTGCAGTGTTGTCTGTATGCCCTACAGATAGAATGCAGGTTTAGCAAATGTGCATGAGCATGGAAGGGTAGTGTGAGGCGTCTACATTGCTATACAGTGTGAAGTACAGACACTGTGCCATTGCATGGCATCATGAGGCATCTATATTGCCATACAGTGTGTAATATGCACACATTGCATAGCCATAACTGTGTGCATACACATGACACAACTGTGGATTATGACCCACGTTGCTGAGGTGTATACACACCAAACCATGCTGTGTCATGTGACAGGTCACTGGAGGACCTATGGATGACACCCCTGCACAACTACTACAGAGTCTTAGCTGCCTGGCAACCATGTCCACACATGGCAGACTTGTCAATACACCATGTCTCACATGACATTGATATACCACACACACGAGGTGCATGGCTGACGGTGATGTCCTACAGCAGCAAGGGAAATGTAAGGTATCTGTGGCCTGATGTGGTGTTAATGTCTGTGGAAGCTGTACAGGTGACTACCGTCATGCTATGACACAGTCGTGATGTTCAACACATCTTATATAGTCGACTTACGTGACACCTCCACTAGCTGTGCACAGGCTTTTAGGATGTCCAGTGTACCACATCAACTGTATAATCAGTCAACTAAGGCTATAGTTGGACCATGTGTGGGCAATGTGCAACAGGGTGTATACACATCACATCTACTGTGTGGCTACATGTCTCTGGCCATCCTCCATGGCCATGTGTGAACATGTGTTGGCCAAATGTTTGTGATGGCCATCTATCTCACATGTCTGTGTAGTCCCATATGACATACACCCATAGATGTCAGATATGTCACCGTCCACAGGACTATGCAGACAACAGGTTGTATGTTTGGTATGTGGGGTATGTATTATGGGATAGTGTGACAATATTGCAGCCAGAACACTACATGTCTTGGACTTGTCAGATGGCACATCACAATGTGTGCACCCATTGCAGGGGCATATAACACAATGGTGACTCCTGTGGGCTGCCCATATCCCAGCTCACTGTGTGGTACTGTTTGCGTACCACACATGTGTTGTTCCAATGTATAGTACATATGCCTACATTGAACAACACCTCCACCATTGTATGCACAGCTGTCCACACATGTAGCAATGACAGATACTGTGGTTTCATGTCGGTGTTTCATTTAATTTGTATATATTGCACATGGGTAGCCAGTGTGAATGATGGGAGATGCAACCTGTATATCGTGACTGGACCATACATCATGTGCACATGTGTTAACTGGCCACATGGCGAATAGATATATGCATTAACATGCCTGATACTGATGACAGTCTCACCTGCAATGGACTGATGTCTGTGCGGCACACCAGAGGTACCTGTATAGGGGTGACACAGCAGTTTGAACATTATCCATGACTGTATGACAGCCACAGGGTGCACTGTGCATGTTAACACATTCGCCTGTACAATAGCATATAGTATGCACATGTGTGCATACACAGGGTAGCATACTGTAGTATGCAGCATGTGTAAACATACCTTGCATATGATGTTACATTACATATTGTACAGTGACACATGCAACTAAATGGGATATAATAGTCATATGTGCAGTAGTGACTTACCAGGCAACTCCAGGCTCATTGGTTGGGAGACACCCACCTCCACGATGGCAGCTAGTGTTTGTGGATGCTGTTCTGAGGGTGTCCCCAGGCTGGCCAGTAGCTCCTCGGTGTGTGTGAGTGGGGGCTGGGTTGGTGGCCCACCACCTGTTCCACCTTGTTCCCTGTCGATTGCAGTGGCACGCTGTTTCGCATGTCATATCAAGTCCATGCAGTGTCTGCGCACCTGCTGGTAGGTGCGGTTATGGCCACCCACATCATTAACCCTCCTGTGAAGATCCTGCCACAGGTCGTCACACTGCTGGGCATGCTGTGGCACATGGCTGAACAACACCTCGTAGTTCTCATGGAGGTATGGGATGAGCACATCATCCTCCTGGTGGCTGTATGCTGGCAGGCATGAACGAGGCATTATCTGGAAGACATAATGATGGTGACAGGTCACAGTATCACAGAGATGTACAGAGATACAGCTGCACATACATTTGTATTAAATCTAGTACATCTGCACAGTTATCTTTGCAAATCATCATGACACTGACACGACTGACATGTTTGTGTCACACACATGTAACACCCGTTATGCATTGGATATCATCACCATATATGTGTGTCACCTCATTACATTGTTCATACTCCATGTGAATGCTGTCTTGATGTGGGCATGTCTGCCTGCCTGTACTGGTGTTCTTACCTATCAGCACATGCCTGGATGTGTCCACAGTGATGCTGTTGACCTTGATGCTGTGTATGTCACATATCAACACATACACTGCCTTAATGGACATGAACAGTGACAATGCACACATACGCACAGAACCTTTAGATGCATGTGTTTTGCCATATACATCTACATGGCACTGTACAGCAGTTCAACATCCTGCCATGGATCGCCTGTGTTGCACATGTAATAGATATGGGACAATAGCTAGCCGGACATCATTCGCAGGGATGGTTATCAACTATAGCATGTATGGGCAAGGTTTCCTAGCTGTATCCGACAGCCATTTTGCCACCGTGAGGTGCATCAGTGCCACATTACTCATCCAGACAGTTAATAATACATCTACCATGCAGTCATCACATCTTGTATGACAGAGATGACATGTGCAGCTTTGATGGACAGGGTTGCATGGTATGGCGGGAGTATGTAACATGTATGGCACAGGGATCTGTCCAGCATGTGGCGATCCTTGTAGTAGGACGGTGGCTGTCCATGACTAATGTCTTTCAGATCAGGATATGTACGTATAGAATGTCCAACATCACAGTGTAGCACATGTCTTTATGCAAGGTAGCCAGCATGCTGCATAGTGGAAGTGAGGATTGTGAAGGCTGGTATCGCCCATCCACACATGGCCAATACCTCTTAAAGGTGATATGTGATCCGATATTGGTCACCCGAGTGCTGAGTATGCCTGTCCAATGATCTCCATGCTCATGGATGGCACCCTGTCATGACATGGGTGCCTCGTATGACTACCTAATAGGCCTGGAGATGTCACCAACTCAGGGAGGTGAACTGCACAGCACCATCCCTTACACAGTGTCCATAATGTTGACCACTGCCTAGGTGGTAGTTAATGGGTACAGGGTTATTCACCTAGCGGTGACAATGCTATTATCAGCTGTCAGATTGTGCACATATGTCACACACGTCACCCACAAAGCCCATTCTGTATGTTGTCCACAACACTGAGACAGCTATTGCTCCTAGATCATGGCCATTCACATCCTTACATACACAGATGCCTCCCATTTGCCTGTGTGGTATGGGCTACAATGAGGGGGGAGTACAAAACATTAACCCTGTTTTACTGTAGCTGCCACTGGTGTGATATGCACATGTCACTCTGACACCTTTTGTAGTGTTGATTCTGTCAACAGGCCACTGGCAGAACACTCCTGTGGCATACGAAGGTACATCTAGTATACTCAGTGTAGCTGGAGCACGGTATGGATGATGATGTCCTATGACCTGTCACAGGTATGCTATGCAGTGTGAAATCATCCGTACTGTCATCTACTTCTGTACTGCTAACATTTACGTTGATAAAGGTTCATAGACTTGCAGGCCATACTCAGCAGGGTAATAGTGCAGTGCCTCCAATTATGACTGTCATCTCCACTTGTGGGTTGCAGTGGGTTGATATTATCCAACACCCTATCTGTATTGCATATTCATGCTCAGCACTTGTTCAGAACTTGTGAGCACTTCATGAGCTACTAATTACTATAGCACCCATTCCAACTCATTTCTTACAAGTACACTGTCTGTCCTTACATTTCCAGCTTGCTTACAGTACAACAGCTGTTGTACACATGTAACTCACATATCTTGTGAGACATGGTTGAATATACAGGCATGTCCAACTGTCACGTACCAATGCTATTGCCTGCCTATATGATGAATATGATGAACATGTGGCAATAGAGCAATTGTTCACATAAATGAAGCCAGCAGCTGTTGGTGCCAAAATAAAGATAATTAATGCATAAATACTGAGAGAAAAATCACTCAGATATATCAAGTATACAGACCGGTTTCGGCTCAGCAGAGCCTTCCTCAGTGTAACAAGTTTTTTTATGTAAAAATATCTACTCACAAAGGTTCCAAACACAGTATATATATGTGATCAAAAACCAATCACAGTACATAAGCAGCCAATCATGATTAACAAATCACAATTCACAATTGGTCATTAAGACCAGGTGGAAACATTGCCCCAAGTTTAATTATCCACTTCCTCTCCTTGAAGTCAACAATTCATGCCATTTTGTTTTATCCTGACATTTACCCTTTATGTGGTCAATAATGCAAAACATATAGTTAGCTGTCGTATGCTTTAGACTATGTTTGAATAGTGCATTGTTACTACGCTTATTTTTGATGTCACTAATGTGTTCACCAATTCTAAGGCGGAATGCCTAGAAGTCTGGCCAACATAAAGCAGAACAGGTGCAGGTCACTAAATATATAACCCACCCAGAACTACAGTTGGCCCAAAAATTAATCTCAAAAATATCAGGTGTATTCTGACTACTAAACTCTCCAATACGTGAAACCTTATTGCAAAATTTACAGTGGCCACGAAAACATCCAACCACTGGAGCCCTGAAAGAGTTGATTGAACGTAAACTTTTGAATCAGGCGAAGACTTTTGTAATGACTCAAGTGTGACCCAATAGTACGTCCCTTTTAAAGAAAATGAACATTTGTCCCCAAGAAAGTTATGCAATCTATTATCTGCCAAAAGGACATTCCAATGTCTGTCAACAATTTTCATAAAGCCTCGAGTGTTGCGTCCATAAGAGGTAACTAACCTAAGGTTGTTTTGGCCCATCACAATGGTGATCTTTATAGCAATAACTCAGTCCTATCAAATTTGGAAGCCCACTGTTTGGCCATATGTATAGTCCCTGAATGATATCCCCTGTGCTTGAATCTGGCGGCCAAGTCATTACTGGTCTTAACATAAGACCCTTGATTGGAACAAATTCTCCTAGCTCGTAAAAATTGTGACTTGGGAATATTCCGGATGATATGTGGTGGGTGGAAGCTGGTGGCATACAATAAAGAGTTGTACTCTGGAAATTTCCTGAATAGGGTAGTAGATAGAGTATTATCCATATTCCTATGAATTTCAACATCCAAAAAAATTATATTAGACCTGTCAAAACTCATTTTAAATTCTATACCCCATATGTTGTTATTAAGATAATCAAGAAATTCCATAAGGTATTTGTCATCAGCCCTCCACACCAACCAACAATCATCCAGATATCGACGCCACATATCCATTTCACACATGTAGATGTTGTGACTGGCGTCATAAATGATGATCTCCTCAATATACGCCATAAACAAATCTGCATAAATGGGTGCAAAGATGCACCCATAGCAGTTCCTAGTTTGCCAAAAGCACTTATTCTGATAATAAAAATGTTACTGGTTAGCACATATTCTGTGAGACAAACCAAAAAAGTGTTGAAACCAGGTTTGTATAAATCAGATCTCACCAACCAATATTCTAATGCTTGTAGGCCTGCCCAGTGTGGAATGTTGGTATAAAGGGACGTAATATCAAGGGTACATAATAGCCATTCCGGCTCCAATTGAATATCACCAATAATCTCCAAAAACTGTGTGGTGTCTTGGATGCGAGCTCTAATTAGCCCTAATAAGGGTTTCAAATAAAAAGTCAGATATTCTGATAGGGGTTCCGTCAAGGACCCATGTCCAGAAACAATTGGTCGGCCAGGGGGATTACTAACATTTTTATGTATTTTGGGAAGCATATATAGATATTGTTTTTGAGGGGACGACACTGTCAGTTGTTCCTTAGTAGCCTGTTGGATAATACCCTCCTCTACTGCTGATGTTAAAAACTCATCAATCTTACGCTGTAGATTGGAGGTTGGATCCAAAGGCATAGCCATATAGTGGTCTCTATTCCCCAACTGTCTCATAGCCTCCTGGTCATATGAATCTTTGTTTTGAATCACCACAGCCCCACCTTTATCTGACTGTGTAATCACCACATTTTTATTTTGAGCTAGCTCATCCAAACTACGCACTTCATCCCTGGATAAATTATTATAAGACAGAGGAAAATCCTTATAATGATAGTGTAAATCATATAATACATTCTTTTGAAAAACACCCACCAATTGAGTCATAGGTGGACAAAAGACGATTTCTTAAATCTGAACTCATGAGATTTATCACTATCACTATCAGCAAACAACAGTTTTAAATTCAGTAATCTACAAAAGTTAACCACATCCAAGGCTAAAGACTGTTCAGGTACAAAGAATCCCGGGACAAAATTTAGTCCTTTATTTAGTAATAAACCCTGTGTAGTAGTTAGCTCAATAGAAGAAATATTGTGAACATTGGAAGGGAACATTACTGTGCTGTCATCAATTTCAATAAAGCCTCCATGCTTTGCTTGGGTGTATCCTTTCCTATGTTTCCGCCCCCCTCGTCTGTAAGTGCGGCGGGGGGGTGTGACAAATTGTCACGTTTAGCATTTGGCAAAGCATCAGACTGGTTCTCCTCAAATTCCCCTTCTGTATTAGATGAATATTCGTCACCTGAAGTGAAATTAGAAGATTCAGAAGTGTTCTTGAGAATGGATTTGGGTCTTTTTCTTTTTGGGGTAGAGAATCTCTTAACTCCCCTATCATACTCTCCAGGTACCCTAAACGAAACATTTTTAGAACTGTCAAAAGGTTTCCCCTTTTCATAGTCCCCAACATCTCTAAAAAATTTTTTGATTTTCCTCTCTTTAAGTACCAATTCCATCTTGGAGAGATCTGATGTAAGTTTTTTAATTTGTGTTGAAAAAGAGTCACAAGTTTCAAACTTACTAGCATCAACACATATTGTTTCAAGATCCTTAACCCCTTTCTGCACTTTCCGTTCATAAAAAGCTGTTAGTACATCAACAAACTTGGAACTAGCCAACTGTTGAACCTGTCCCCAATCTTCCAATAGTTTGTCATCAATATCAGAGACCAAAGGTTGCACCTTAACCCTAAGGCCCCGTGGAGTGATATTTTTACGTTGGTATGCTTTGAATAAACGTAGGTGCCAAACATTAGTCCTAACCATTCTCATGTTTTTATTAAGAAGACCAAAAAACATGTCACATTCACTATTGGATGCATTGGACGAAGGAACATGTGTAGAACCCAATGGGCCCAAACCAAAAACTGATAAATCATCCATATCGGATGATAACCCCTGAATAAGGGGTGATAAAGCCATAATTCAATACAAAAGACTTGTTCACTCGAAAAAAAATATATATGCATATGTATATTCACTGTGCTGACCCAATATTATAATACAACCAACACACCAGCATCACAAAAGTTAGGGGTAACAACCAATATCAACAACAACACTTCATAAATATAGGGTTCGGACCAGTTCATATGCCAAATTAACCAAAAAACCTAATACCATAACCAGTCCTGAAGCACATAAATTTAGGCTTCACACTGTGCATAGGTTTAATGAATAAAGACATTCATTAGTCCATACAAATACAATAAGCAGCCAAAAATCCACAAGATAACACACTGCGTACTTGCATAGGCCAAATATGTTAGAATGCAATGAACAATAAGTCCAAAACCCTAATTCAAATCTCAAAAAATAAAAAATAAAAAATGCCCCCCAAAAATTTCACTGAAATGTGATGGTAAAGTGGTCAAAATGACATACACATGCATATATATTAAGGTAATATACGTGAACCAAGTCCAATGCACAAAAAAGATAAATATGATGAACCCAATATGGGCACAAATAATAATTAACCCCAAAAAATAGGTTGTCCAAACACATCCCCCTATTTGTCCTATCAATAGAATATCAACCCCACCAATGGGAAAATGATGGATATAATCTAATAATTTGGGAATGACAGCCCAACACCCCGACCCAAATTTACAAACAGAATATTCAGAATGTAAATGAAGAGAACCAGAAGATGCAACATTCGACTAATATGGCAAAAAATCCAAGCAAAGTATGTGCATGTATCCTGACACCTTAAAAACTATAATTGATAACATATGATTCTCAAAAACCACTATAAATCAATCAGCTTATGAAACAAATTAATGAATATATCATGTATATAATGAAATGCAAATTTGTTTAGCCACAATAATGTATGGGAATAAACCCATTAATAATTAAACACAAATAGACAAACACAACTATCCAAAAACCACAAAAATAAAGTGCATACATGGAAAATTTGTAACATATAGCTAATGGCAAAAATGCCAACACTAAACAGTTTCACCTCGAGGCCAAATAGTCCAGAGTCCAATATTCAATGTTCCGAAATCACAGGAGCCATATAATGTCACGTAGTGTAAGGCTAAGAGCAAGCCACGAACCCCGGCGAAACCACACCAGATAAGAAAAAATCCTGAAATGGTCCGTAAACCTGTTGCACAATCCACGTCCAGAAAAAAGCACCGACCATCCAGCGATATATCTTTCAAACAAACGCTAGCAAACTAGCGTGAAAATCAATACAAAGAGCACCAAACCTAAAGAGACACACCAAAATTATGAATGTACAACTTCTCAATGTGAACGCTGAAATTCTGGCTTGTCTCTTCGTGACGATACAGTCACACAGGTTGAGGACAAGCCGGAAGTGAAGTGGCGTATATCCGGCAATGCTTCCACCGACAATAGAACTGATCCACACAGAGATAAATAAATTAAACTGTGTTAAAACCTTCACGTGCAACCAAATAAGCGAAAAATAGCTAAAATAGCTAACGGACACCAACGAAGGTCCCCAGCATCCAAACCAATAAACCAAAAGTCCACAAAGGATGCACGAGAGACGCTGCAAAAGAGAAATAGATCCACATAAATGAAGCCAGCAGCTGTTGGTGCCAAAATAAAGATAATTAATGCATAAATACTGAGAGAAAAATCACTCAGATATATCAAGTATACAGACCGGTTTCGGCTCAGCAGAGCCTTCCTCAGTGTAACAAGTTTTTTTATGTAAAAATATCTACTCACAAAGGTTCCAAACACAGTATATATATGTGATCAAAAACCAATCACAGTACATAAGCAGCCAATCATGATTAACAAATCACAATTCACAATTGGTCATTAAGACCAGGTGGAAACATTGCCCCAAGTTTAATTATCCACTTCCTCTCCTTGAAGTCAACAATTCATGCCATTTTGTTTTATCCTGACATTTACCCTTTATGTGGTCAATAATGCAAAACATATAGTTAGCTGTCGTATGCTTTAGACTATGTTTGAATAGTGCATTGCTACTACGCTTATTTTTGATGTCACTAATGTGTTCACCAATTCTAAGGCGGAATGCCCTAGAAGTCTGGCCAACATAAAACGCAGAACAGGTGCAGGTCACTAAATATATAACCCACCCAGAACTACAGTTGGCCCAAAAATTAATCTCAAAAATATCAGGTGTATTTATGTCTAAAGCATACGACAGCTAACTATATGTTTTGCATTATTGACCACATAAAGGGTAAATGTCAGGATAAAACAAAATGGCATGAATTGTTGACTTCCAAGGAGAGGAAGTGGATAATTAAACTTGGGGCAATGTTTCCACCTGGTCTTAATGACCAATTGTGAATTGTGATTTGTTAATCATGATTGGCTGCTTATGTACTGTGATTGGTTTTTGATCACATATATATACTGTGTTTGGAACCTTTGTGAGTAGATATTTTTACATAAAAAAACTTGTTACACTGAGGAAGGCTCTGCTGAGCCGAAACCGGTCTGTATACTTGATATATCTGAGTGATTTTTCTCTCAGTATTTATGCATTAATTATCTTTATTTTGGCACCAACAGCTGCTGGCTTCATTTATGTGGATCTATTTCTCTTTTTGCCGTGCAGCGGTCTCTCGTGCATCCTTTGTGGACTTTTGGTTTATTGGTTTGGATGCTGGGGACCTTCGTTGGTGTCCGTTAGCTATTTTAGCTATTTTTCGCTTATTTGGTTGCACGTGAAGGTTTTAACACAGTTTAATTCATTTATCTTTGTGTGGATTAGTTCTATTGCCGGTGGAAGCATTGCCGGATATACGCCACTTCACTTCCGGCTTGTCCTCAACCTGTGTGACTGTATCGTCACGAAGAGACAAGCCAGAATTTCAGCGTTCACATTGAGAAGTTGTACATTCATAATTTTGGTGTGTCCCTTTAGGTTTGGTGCTCTTTGTATTGATTTTCACGCTAGTTTGCTAGCGTTTGTTTGAAAGATATATCGCTGGATGGTCGGTGCTTTTTTCTGGACGTGGATTGTGCAACAGGTTTACGGACCATTTCAGGATTTTTTCTTATCTGGTGTGGTTTCGCCGGGGTTCGTGGCTTGCTCTTAGCCTTACACTACGTGACATTATATGGCTCCTGTGATTTCGGAACATTGAATATTGGACTCTGGACTATTTGGCCTCGAGGTGAAACTGTTTAGTGTTGGCATTTTTGCCATTAGCTATATGTTACAAATTTTCCATGTATGCACTTTATTTTTGTGGTTTTTGGATAGTTGTGTTTGTCTATTTGTGTTTAATTATTAATGGGTTTATTCCCATACATTATTGTGGCTAAACAAATTTGCATTTCATTATATACATGATATATTCATTAATTTGTTTCATAAGCTGATTGATTTATAGTGGTTTTTGAGAATCATATGTTATCAATTATAGTTTTTAAGGTGTCAGGATACATGCACATACTTTGCTTGGATTTTTTGCCATATTAGTCGAATGTTGCATCTTCTGGTTCTCTTCATTTACATTCTGAATATTCTGTTTGTAAATTTGGGTCGGGGTGTTGGGCTGTCATTCCCAAATTATTAGATTATATCCATCATTTTCCCATTGGTGGGGTTGATA
This sequence comes from Protopterus annectens, assembly GCF_019279795.1. Classification (NCBI taxonomy): domain Eukaryota; kingdom Metazoa; phylum Chordata; order Ceratodontiformes; family Protopteridae; genus Protopterus; species Protopterus annectens. The sequence goes on along the minus strand of NC_056728.1, from coordinate 1,860,042,057 downwards.
TTCTATTGATAGGACAAATAGGGGGATGTGTTTGGACAACCTATTTTTTGGGGTTAATTATTATTTGTGCCCATATTGGGTTCATCATATTTATCTTTTTTGTGCATTGGACTTGGTTCACGTATATTACCTTAATATATATGCATGTGTATGTCATTTTGACCACTTTACCATCACATTTCAGTGAAATTTTTGGGGGGCATTTTTTATTTTTTATTTTTTGAGATTTGAATTAGGGTTTTGGACTTATTGTTCATTGCATTCTAACATATTTGGCCTATGCAAGTACGCAGTGTGTTATCTTGTGGATTTTTGGCTGCTTATTGTATTTGTATGGACTAATGAATGTCTTTATTCATTAAACCTATGCACAGTGTGAAGCCTAAATTTATGTGCTTCAGGACTGGTTATGGTATTAGGTTTTGGTTAATTTGGCATATGAACTGGTCCGAACCCTATATTTATGAAGTGTTGTTGTTGATATTGGTTGTTACCCCTAACTTTTGTGATGCTGGTGTGTTGGTTGTATTATAATATTGGGTCAGCACAGTGAATATACATATGCATATATATTTTTTCGAGTGAACAAGTCTTTTGTATTGAATTATGGCTTTATCACCCCTTATTCAGGGGTTATCATCCGATATGGATGATTTATCAGTTTTTGGTTTGGGCCCATTGGGTTCTACACATGTTCCTTCGTCCAATGCATCCAATAGTGAATGTGACATGTTTTTTGGTCTTCTTAATAAAAACATGAGAATGGTTAGGACTAATGTTTGGCACCTACGTTTATTCAAAGCATACCAACGTAAAAATATCACTCCACGGGGCCTTAGGGTTAAGGTGCAACCTTTGGTCTCTGATATTGATGACAAACTATTGGAAGATTGGGGACAGGTTCAACAGTTGGCTAGTTCCAAGTTTGTTGATGTACTAACAGCTTTTTATGAACGGAAAGTGCAGAAAGGGGTTAAGGATCTTGAAACAATATGTGTTGATGCTAGTAAGTTTGAAACTTGTGACTCTTTTTCAACACAAATTAAAAAACTTACATCAGATCTCTCCAAGATGGAATTGGTACTTAAAGAGAGGAAAATCAAAAAATTTTTTAGAGATGTTGGGGACTATGAAAAGGGGAAACCTTTTGACAGTTCTAAAAATGTTTCGTTTAGGGTACCTGGAGAGTATGATAGGGGAGTTAAGAGATTCTCTACCCCAAAAAGAAAAAGACCCAAATCCATTCTCAAGAACACTTCTGAATCTTCTAATTTCACTTCAGGTGACGAATATTCATCTAATACAGAAGGGGAATTTGAGGAGAACCAGTCTGATGCTTTGCCAAATGCTAAACGTGATTTGTCACACCCCCGCACTTACAGACAGGGGCGGAAACATAGAAAGGATACACCCAAGCAAAGCATGGAGGCTTTATTGAAATTGATGACAGCACAGTAATGTTCCTTCCAATGTTCACAATATTTCTTCTATTGAGCTAACTACTACACAGGGTTTATTACTAAATAAAGGACTAAATTTTGTCCCGATTCTTTGTACCTGAACAGTCTTTAGCCTTGGATGTGGTTAACTTTTGTAGATTACTGAATTTAAAACTGTTGTTTGCTGATAGTGATAGTGATAAATCTCATGAGTTCAGATTTAAGAAATCGTCTTTTTGTCCACCTATGACTCAATTGGTGGGTGTTTTTCAAAAGAATGTATTATATGATTTACACTATCATTATAAGGATTTTCCTCTGTCTTATAATAATTTATCTAGGGATGAAGTGCGTAGTTTGGATGAGCTAGCTCAAAATAAAAATGTGGTGATTACACAGTCAGATAAAGGTGGGGCTGTGGTGATTCAAAACAAAGATTCGTATGACCAGGAGGCTATGAGACAGTTGGGGAATAGAGACCACTATATGGCTATGCCTTTGGATCCCACCTCCAATCTACAGCGTAAGATTGATGAGTTTTTAACATCAGCAGTAGAGGAGGGTATTATCCAACAGGCTACTAAGGAACAACTGACAGTGTCGTCCCCTCAAAAACAATATCTATATATGCTTCCCAAAATACATAAAAATGTTAGTAATCCCCCTGGCCGACCAATTGTTTCTGGACATGGGTCCTTGACAGAACCCCTATCGGAATATCTGACTTTTTATTTGAAACCTTTATTAGGGCTAATTAGAGCTCGCATCCAAGACACCACACAGTTTTTGGAGATTATTGGTGATATTCAATTGGAGCCGGAATGGCTATTATGTACCCTTGATATTACGTCCCTTTATACCAACATTCCACACTGGGCAGGCCTACAAGCATTAGAATATTGGTTGGTGAGATCTGATTTATACAAACCTGGTTTCAACACTTTTTGGTTTGTCTCACAGTATATGTGCTAACCAGTAACATTTTTTATTATCAGAATAAGTGCTTTTGGCAAACTAAGGGAACTGCTATGGGTGCATCTTTTGAACCCATTTATGCAGATTTGTTTATGGCGTATATTGAGGAGATCATCATTTATGACGCCAGTCACAACATCTACATGTGTGAAATGGATATGTGGCGTCGATATCTGGATGATTGTTGGTTGGTGTGGAGGGCTGATGACAAATACCTTTTGGAATTTCTTGATTATCTTAATAACAACATATGGGGTATAGAATTTAAAATGAGTTTTGACAGGTCTAATATAATTTTTTTGGATGTTGAAATTCATAGGAATATGGATAATACTCTATCTACTACCCTATTCAGGAAATTTCCAGAGTACAACTCTTTATTGTATGCCACCAGCTTCCACCCACCACATATCATCCGGAATATTCCCAAGTCACAATTTTTACGAGCTAGGAGAATTTGTTCCAATCAAGGGTCTTATGTTAAGACCAGTAATGACTTGGCCGCCAGATTCAAGCACAGGGGATATCATTCAGGGACTATACATATGGCCAAACAGTGGGCTTCCAAATTTGACAGGACTGAGTTATTGCGCTATAAAGATCACCATTGTGATGGGCCAAAACAACCGCTTAGGTTAGTTACCTCTTATGGACGCAACACTCGAGGCTTTATGAAAATTGTTGACAGACATTGGAATGTCCTTTTGGCAGATAATAGATTGCATAACTTTCTTGGGGACAAATGTTCATTTTCTTTTAAAAGGGGACGTACTATTGGGTCACACTTGAGTCATTACAAAAAGTCTTCGTCTGATTCAAAAGTTTACGTTCAATCAACTCTTTCAGGGGCTCCAGTGGTTGGATGTTTTTCGTGTGGCCACTGTAAATTTTGCAATAAGGTTTCACGTATTGGAGAGTTTAGTAGTCAGAATACACCTGATATTTTTGAGATTAATTTTTGGGCCAACTGTAGTTCTGGGTGGGTTATATATTTAGTGACCTGCACCTGTTCTGCGTTTTATGTTGGCCAGACTTCTAGGGCATTCCGCCTTAGAATTGGTGAACACATTAGTGACATCAAAAATAAGCGTAGTAGCAATGCACTATTCAAACATAGTCTAAAGCATACGACAGCTAACTATATGTTTTGCATTATTGACCACATAAAGGGTAAATGTCAGGATAAAACAAAATGGCATGAATTGTTGACTTCCAAGGAGAGGAAGTGGATAATTAAACTTGGGGCAATGTTTCCACCTGGTCTTAATGACCAATTGTGAATTGTGATTTGTTAATCATGATTGGCTGCTTATGTACTGTGATTGGTTTTTGATCACATATATATACTGTGTTTGGAACCTTTGTGAGTAGATATTTTTACATAAAAAAACTTGTTACACTGAGGAAGGCTCTGCTGAGCCGAAACCGGTCTGTATACTTGATATATCTGAGTGATTTTTCTCTCAGTATTTATGCATTAATTATCTTTATTTTGGCACCAACAGCTGCTGGCTTCATTTATGTGGATCTATTTCTCTTTTTGCCGTGCAGCGGTCTCTCGTGCATCCTTTGTGGACTTTTGGTTTATAGAGCAATTGTCTCATGTACACAGTCAATGCTCACCTCCCAACATACGACACTACAGCCTGTGGGAGATGCACATATGTAGCCATGCTGGGGGTAATGCTCTCACCAACCCAGACTGAACCTGACATTCATGTGGGGATGTGTAACATTTGCAACACACCCCACTCATCACATAGTCTCACAAGATCTCCACTACCACAGGCCACACATAGTATGAGTATGACATTTGCAGAACCTCTCCATACTCTGTGTAGGCACAGAGGCAGCCCCCATCACCAAACACAACAACAATTACTTATAGCCTCAGACTCATGTGTGCCCATCAAATACAGCCAATAGGGTGTTATAACATACCCAACACACCAGTCATAGGTGTCTCTGTAGGCGGTCACACTGATGTCCCACTCAGCAGGCTACACAAGGAGATAGTCGCTTACATCTAGCTGTTGGGTAACTGGTTCTGCAACATAACCTATGCACCCATGCCACATCTCACCAGGTACAATTTGATTGTCATTCTCCATGTTAGTGTGACTGCCCTGAGATGCAACTTCCCAGACTACATGTGCAGGGACATGCAATAGCTCTCCGGTCTTGTAGACCAGAAGGTATCGGCCAAGCCCTGGGGAGCATTCTGCATTCATCCAGACTAGATACCACTGTACAACAACTGACTGTTTCACTTCAGCAGTTGTCTATGCTTCTGCTGTCATTCCACAGGCATCCAGCATCTGTCTGCTTTGAATGACATGGTCAACAAAACACAATGCTTTGGCACAGATGACCTGCACCTGTCAGCCCTGGGAGTACAGATAACATGTGAGGCTCTTGCTGCTCCTATACTGCCTGTCTTGTACAGTTTCCAATAACATTCACCACCAGAATGGGAACAGGCAAGCAAAACATGGGGTCACGTGACTCAATGCTTGACATTATCTCTGACGCACGCAGGCAAGGCACTCCTTATAATGGACCACTTCAATATCTCTGCAGTGACTGGGACCTACCTCTATGCTCCACAGAGCACACCTGCACTGACAGGTTATACGCAGACCAGACCTTTTAGTCATGTAACCTGGACCTGAACACCCACGGCTGAGGTATGTCTATATTTCACTATGTTGTACACACCTCCTGGCTGGTTACTTAGTACAATGCATCAGAGGTGATCCACGTGCAACTAGCTGTGGCCAGAACTGCTATACACATTGTAACATGCTACGGATTCAACAACATACCCCACGGTTACCGGCCCTCATTTCTTGGTGTACTGGACAGTAGGGTTCAGACAGGTATTACTGATGTATGACTGACACTACCCCACACTTAACTGGGATAGCTACTCATGTACCGACACATTAGGCCAACGCTGTCCAGGATTCATAACCTCCACTCGGCTGGATCAACCCATACACACCACCACCAAGACCAACAATATCCTAGACATGGACATTACCAACATGTCACTGGTGTTCCACACCTGTGGTTATCCCCTCATTTGTAGTTTCGGAACATATGCTAATCACCCTTGTTATCCACATCCCGGCACCACACCCTTCATGGCATACACAGTACAAGATTAGTACAATGCCTACTACAGACGTCTTATGACAGCAGTAGTAAACGTCATGACACCCGTGCAGATGGACAATGCACATACAAACGCTGAAACATACCCCAGTGCACTTCATTAGCACTTACACGACTGCATGGATCATGCTATTCCAAATAGAGCCATGATGGTACCCACCAGATAACAGACGCCACTCTGGGGGTCCAGTTCCATGGACATAATGTACAACAAAAGGTGGAGGCTGTTGCAAAGTGGAGTACAATCCCATGGGTGGGGTAGCTCACTGGTCAGCCTCAGTAGGGCTCCGGGATCCCTTATCACATCCTCCAAACCTAGCTATGTAAACATTACTGCGACACATTCCAGGGTGTACCACTAAGCATTATGGAGGTATGTCAGTAGCCAATGGCAATACCCACATCTGCTCTGACATACGACAGTTACTCAGGAACATTACAGAACCGAGTGATGTTGGCAACATCCTGGCGGATGGGTTCAATGCCAACTTTACGCCCTCTCACTCCCTACAGGGCCATAATCCATGCAGGAACATTGCGGGGTCCCTGCCGTCACAACTACACAGTTCCAACCTGCACTCTCTAAGGCCTGGAACACAGACTCCATGTGACTGTCCAACATCCCAGGCTGTGATTTACACAAACCTCAGAACAACATGTCTCCCCACTTGGCCACCAGATTCACTAATAGCCTTGTATCAGACATTGTGGCCCCTGAATGGTGCACAGCAACAGTTATCACACTCCACACAGGTGGCGCCACAATGAACCAGAGGAAGTATTGCCCTATACGCCTGACTGGACTGTTCTGCAAGGCTATGGGGCACATCATTATGGAAGTCATTCACAGAGACATTGGTGGGCTCCAGACCTTTGATGCCACCCAGGTTGGACTTGTTAGGGCCAGACCATGGCTCCTACACCTGGTGGACTCCTTTGATACAGTTACCAGGGTAGTTGATGACGGTAAGGGGGTCCACACAGCCTACATTGTCCTCTCATTGGCTTTCAGCACCGTTCTCCATTCTGGTATTGACAACATACACATCAACCTACACATCGACCCCTACATCTCAGGATGTTATGCAAAGTGGCTCATAGACAGGACCCACACAATGAGGGTAGCATACAGTAGTACCTACTGTATTTCAGTTACACTTGGCATACCACAGTCCTCAGTCATAGGGCCCCTCATGTTCGGTATATGCTTCCCTGAAGTACAGGCTAGCACAGAGGGACTTTCCCTGACTAGGTTTCCAGACAACTGCATACAAGGCACCATGATTGATCTACCAGCTAATACAGACTCCCTCCATAAGGGTGTCACTGTGACGGATACCTGATGTCGATAACACGGCCTCAAGCTGCATGACACATGGTGCATGAACATCCCCTTTGGATTACACCAATCACCCACTGACTATCACATAGGTGGTAGTCCCCTACATACATGTGACATTATACGGGATCTTAGTACACACGTATGTAGCACCCACTCCTTTGATAACCATATTGCCAATGTGGCGTGGATATCCTTCTATGTGGCCACCCTTATCTGTACTGGGTTTGTAGCTGGAACAAAGGCACCCACTGTACCTCTAAACTCCTGACATATACACACATTCAAGGGTACAACACCCTGTTTAGGGTGTACCTTACAAAACAGCAACGGCTTTACATACCACAACATTAACACACCATGAGGATTATTGAGCTCTGAAGGTTGACGTATGCGGCAGAACTATGGACACCACGACTGTACACATTTGCATACTGCATACTCAGGGGTGACCTCTGCTGAACATACAGGGCCCATGTCCACAACAATATTCATGGATATACTCCACATAAGCGACATAAGCAAAAGCCACTGAGAGCAACATGCTCATGGATATGTGCACAAACGCAACGATGAGTGGGATGTCCTTGAGGGTTACATTCCCAAACCAGACACTCACCATGCTTTGGAACATGATTCCTATGTACATCACGCAGGGACACTCAGTAGCACTGTTTATGAGATACCTCACTTGGTGGAAGGGAGACACACATGTACACCAGGGATCACTGCAGTGGCTGTACTGTGCAGAGGTGCAGGTAACACATGGCTCTGCTGTTCACAGACAGGACACTACCCTAGAGAGGTGCCGCTGGTGTAAACACTGTAGTTGGGCTTACATATAGACTTGCCAGACAGCATAGTACCTCGCTATGAACCTGTGAAGCTATTACATGTCCTTTGTGCATGGTTAATTGAGTAGCTCTTCCATTTCGATTAGCTATCATGCTGTTACAGTGTCCCGTGACTACAAGCCATATGTATCCTGTTATTGTGTATTGTACATGCCAATAGACAATACCTTGTGTTTGCATGATATAACTGTTATGCTGTGTAGAATATCTGACATATCTACCCACAATACTGTACATTACATATATTTTACATATTATCCCATAATGCAAAGCATACTTGCACAGCAGGACCACCTTAGGCATGTTATTGTCGTTATATGCCCGTACACATGCCTACTGTGACAGTATATCAACATATACTATCCCCTGCTATGGCACGTACTTGTTGGACATACCCTACCACTGACGGCGGGAGGTGTGGAATTCTTCTGTTTAAAGCCCTCATGTAGCATCCCTTGTGGTGTCTGTGATGTTTACCTTGTGGCCCACAGCAGGACACACAATTTCTACAAGCGTTACTATGCTCAGCAAGACATCACTACATAATACCTTTTCCCACTTTATGCATTGCGGACACTTTTAATTAATACAAAACAGGCTATACATACACTAACATACTGAGTGTTCTACATACTTTGTTAGCGTCCTGAACTTTCGTACATATCTCTCTTACACCTTTACTGTTTAAACGGTTCTATGGTATGAGCATACGGTTTGAATGTCTGGCAAGTCATCCTTATATACGTTGATACCTGTAACATGTGGTTTCCTGCTGCCAATTGGTGTTCCTGAGTAAATTATTACATGCACATCAGCTGTGCAGCTACTCCATTCGCCAATTACGCGGCAACAGTGGGGTATAATTGAATTCTCCACTTGGGCATTGCCTTTTTGCCCTACCTTCGGGGAAACGGCCTGTATGTGTTTTGTTGTGTGGAATTGCAACTGCTATTTGTAGAGACACGGATATTTTGGATTCATGTCCCCCGTGGATTGTGTGTGATGGCTAGAGTATGTGGTTCTACATGTGAGTGTACCTGTCATCTCAACCATCTGATAAGGGACTATTGCAAACAAAACCTGTAACATCGCTGTCTGTTCCATTATATAACAGCTACGATTTCACATGGCGCCTTTACAAATGTGTCTCTCACAAGGTATGTTAACGCTTCTGCAGATGTAATTGAGTGAGTGGATGTTTGTAATGTTATTACAGTCTGTATTGCTATTGTTTCGTGTGTGGGAGATGTAGGTGGGTGTACATAGCATATACAGGTTTGTGGGGACTGCATTTCTACTTATTCCATATATGTGTGTGGGTTCCTTCCCTAATTGAAGACCTATCAGTTAGTAGACTGAAACTATGGTTGTTACGGGCTTATACATTGGGCCGTTGTTAATTGGTTTCTATATAGTATGCAGGTGGGGTTGATACTTCCATACCTCCGGAAATACAGCTATATGTAAAGGAATGTTACTAAATGACAGCTGTCCCGTGTATTTCTGTCACAGATATTTGCACTCATTGCAGTTGTGTTGGTGACTGAACCTCTTTGGCATGGGTTGCCACCTTTTCAAATGGCCATAGTGGGACATTTGCAGGACACACATTGGTGTTTACAGGCTGACACATACCCATGGTCCGTACACAGGATAGCACATACTTTTATCCTGAATACATACTTATTCTTGTAGCACTTTAGCTACTTATCATGTTTCATGTAACATTTACGTTTTTTAGATACAGGCATAACTATTTAATGCAACTATTACATAATATATGGGACATAATTATGTCCTACAATCTCGGACATTTGCCCTTTTTAATATTTTTTGTCAGGACACAACTGCCCAGGGAGGGGCTGTCCCTCTTAAAGTGGGACAGGTGGTAATCATATGCCTACGGCCAGCTATAACCACACCTACCGTAATGATCTACCTCCGAGTTAGCACTAACAGACACACAATGCAAACACACACACACACACACACACACACACACACACACACACACACACACACACACACACATTACAGTCCCACAGAAATGCACACGGCACCCTCAACACACACATACACAGACTACGGCAATCACAAACACAGTTGAACACAGTACCTACATGGACCGCAACACCAGCAGAGATAACTATATGTCCCTTAATATCGTGATAATATTACACGCGGTTCTAGTGTTCCGGTACTGTGTTCTTTCGGTCTTTCAGCCTCGTGATTATGCGTGTCGGTATGTGACACATTCCATAGTTGGCAGTATCCTATTTATTTGCACCTCCATGGTTTTGTACATGTCGTTGACCTATCTACATATTTGCAGATATAGGTGAATCCATATATATCAACATATATCTCTCTATCACCCTTTCTATCTCTATTATGTATTTTATATATATATATATATATATATATATATATATATATGACACAGAGAGTGACAGGCAGAATACACCTTTCATTGTGTACATGTCAGTGTATACTGTTACCTGGACTCCGCACGTTTGTGTTTGAACCTGTCACATTACACACCTGCCGTTGGTACATCTTGGGTAGCTTAGTGTTAAGTGATTGTGTACATGATTGCGTGTTCTACTCCTGGCAGTGGTCATTTTACCCTTCAGAGCAGGCACTATTAGTACAGGGGTGAATAATGCTGGTTTCACCTGTTCTGGACATCATTGACCATGATCTGCGCGATATTCAGAGAAGCTTAGCCCTGTTTCGCGCATATCCGTATAGTCATATTTAAACGATGCTTACCAGCACTGGGCAACGCATATTCCCGCTAACATGTGCTAAACATGATCTGATGACCTGCACGCAACATGCATTATTCGTGCCTTCGGGATTACGTTACATCTCTTGCAGGACGTGGGACCAGAAACATGCACGACAGTCACTGCATTTACCACTTGGGCATCTGGGATTTGTACACGTGTTATGGAGTTTTGTATGTGGACTGTACTACAGCTGTTACTCCATACTGCGATCAAATGGGTAACTCAGTTAGTTTACATATGGATGAGACCTATTAATGGTATGTCCAAGTGATGTTTAATGGATGTGCTCCAGCATTGGGTATGTATGTCACAGTGAGCCACACACTATAATGTGCTACACCTTCACACAACCATAGGTGGAGCATGCTGGGGTGACAGATACCTGTCATGGGTACACCCCATGCTTTGCCACTACATCCATGATTACATTATATGGAGCCCCTCATTAACGCACCAGGGAACAGTGATTACACACATGGATCCTGCAACTGGCTCTGCTCCACTGAGCGACAGTTGGTTACTCAATGTGGTGGCGACAGCAGACACTGTTTGCCTTGATTGATGAATGGCCTCTGACAATCGGGTGTGTACCTACCGATGTACCTAGGAACCTATACACACACTACCAACATATGCTGATAGGAGCGTGTACTGTTCAGGTGTTGACATTCCTTGTTCCAAAAGCTGTTGTGTGTACAATGGTTGAGGGCTGCCTATGTAGGATTCACACAGTAGGCCACCTATACATTACAATTGACAGGTGGTCATGTGTGTGTGCCATCCATTTTACTGTGTGTGCAGGTGGAGAGGTGTGTCAGTCCATAGGGGCCTACACTGTCAGAGTATGTGCTATACGTTCCCTCTTTGCCAAGGCATAGGCATATTGGGCATGCCTCCGTCTGCCTACTGGGGCTGGCACAGGGTGTTCATGGTCTGAATCCATCTGTGCCTGTGATGGCCTTGGCAATTGTGGTGAGCTGTGAGGGCCTTCACCATTTTGTCCCTGCTGCAGCTGTTTCTGCAGGATCATATTATGTAGCATGGCACATACTATGAGGATGTGGGCACACGTGCCTGGAGAGTACTGCAAGGCTCCACCAGATATGTCCAAGCAATGGAACCATGATTTCAGCATCCCGAACACACGCTCTATGATGATTCTGGTTTGTGCATGTGCCTCATTATGGCGTTCTTGCATGGGTGTGTGTGCATTTCTGATGGGAGTCATCATCCACGGCTCCAGTGCATAGCCAGCATCCCCCACAAGGTGGCCATGTGGGATGTCCCCCCTGACAAATACCTGATACAGCTGTGAGGCATGCCAGATGTGGGAGTCATGGTAGCTTCCAGGGCTGCCAGCACACACATCCATGATAATGCCCTTGGCATTGCACATGACCTGGCAGTTGATGGAGTGGTATCCCTTGCAATTTATGTAGCACCTACCATGCTCACTGGGTGGTGACTTGATATGTATGTGTGTGCAGTCTATCGCACCCAGTACCTCCTGGTAGTGTGCCACATGGTGGAAGAGACGCATATTGCTGGCCAACTCCTCCTGAGTTCTGGGGAAGTATATATGCTCATTGGCATGTGGTAACATGGCATCCAGGAACTGGTGTAGTACCCTGGATGCTGATGACTGTGAGATCCCCATTATATCTCCATTTGGCCTTTGAAAGGTACCTGTGGCTAGTATTTGCAAGCTTACACATACCTTCATGTCCACTGGGATGGGTTTCCCTCTGTTATTTCTGGATCTCAGGCGTGGCCGGCACAGCTCAACTATTTGCTGTAAGATGTCCCTGTCCACCCTGTAACGCTCTACTATCTCCAGATCATGTAGCCCCTGGTAGGTTACCCTTGGTCTGAATACTCTTCTCATCCTCCGGGACCTGCGGTGGTTGTCAGCATCATCCTCCACAACACCGTCAGTCTCTAACACATGGTGATGAATCACAGCTATGGCAGCTCCCAACATGTACATTGTAAAAGTTCCCCGTATGTTTACACCTATGGTGCAGTGTTTGGAATACACAGGTGTGTGTAGTGTGCTTTCACACTTTATACTATTGTGCTGTGAACACCGATGATGTCATAGGGTATGTATGTATGATTGTAGCTACAGGTTATCTTATGTGTTTTACGACAGGAACTACTATTGTGGTGCCTTTGGTGTTGAATTACATTTGGCTGCCGTGGATTGCCTCTTGCCCTTCCCTTTACATTTCTTCATGTTTCACCTCCCATTTTCTGGCATGCATCCAGCAGTCTGCTTTCATTTGTACTTTCCTACACCTGGCTTATCTTGCGTAATGTGTTCTATGGCCGGTCTACTGCAGGTTTGCTTTGCTCTGCTATGACAGTTCTCTTTTCTTTGCAATCCGACACCTACCCTATCCTGTTTTGCAGGTTTCTGTGAGCAGACTTGTCAGCTGCTATCGATTGCCCGCTGTGAGTTAATAGGTGTCAATTGCTCAGTTGTACTCCAATTACCCTACTGCAGCATTTCCTTATTTTCTTCCCCTGACCTTCCTGTTTGAGCTATGGTGCGCGGCACGTGCATCCGTTTACCAGGTTTCAGGCACGTTTTCCTCCCCGTACACATGCGCTTTCGGGCACCATATGTGCTCTCAGCTAAACGATGCTATACCTACTTCCCCACCCCTGTCCTGCAGCTTTGCTTAGCAACGGCCAGGCCGGATTTGCATTGCTCCAATGTGCTTACAGCTATGGTGGCACACCCCACTGCTGATGTCATGTATACCTCTAAGCCACTCCTCAGTGTTGTAGCGCTGCACCGTATGGTACATCCTTAGTCCAGCGGGACGTTTGTGATTCATTATTACCTGCCTCATTTGCATGGCATTGACTACTAATTCCTAGTTACCGCACCGAACACTGTCACAGACGCTTAGCAACCCTTGCAGCTTGGGTTGTGGTGTACCATGCATACCATTGAGTATTATGGTGAAATCATGATTTGCATTACATTGCGATTTTATGACATTTGTATATATTTTCTTTGTGTTCCTGTTTGCACACACATGCCCTGCAGTTGTACTTTGCGTTACTGTGGACATGACATTAAATGTTGTTTTTTAGGTGTTGTGCATATTTTCTTATGCCATTGGCTGTATATTTAGCCATTGGCATATGTTAACTTTGTAATACATGAGTCTGGTCCGCTTTCATAGCTCCGATGTTCTGTTTGGAAAAATGTAAACCGTGTTTTTTGGTTTACATTTCTGTGGGCATACGCTACCCCTGCAACCCTTCATGAATCGCTATGTACCTTCATTTGCATGGTGCGGCACTGCGCATGGGGTGATTAGCATACCTTAGCCGAGGGCCGCGAGGATCTGGTGTACGCCGGTAGTGCATGTGGAATTGGATCGTACCTGAATCACTCGGCGGCCATGTTTGGCATTATACCGCCTATGCTACACCTGCGCCTGGCACAAGCTTCATGAATCCCGGGGTTAGTTTGCAATGGCTACAGGTATGGTCTGCAGTAGTCATATATAAATATATATATATATATATATATATATATATATATATATATATATATGTATGTATGTATAAATGTATGGGAGAGGTAAATAGAACATATATTTTCACTAATAAGTTACTCATTATTAATTTGAAATATGAGAAATATTCATTACAGATTTCTTACTGTAAAACATTTTTTTATAATTTTTTTACTTAAGATTTTTAGTTTTAGGTCACTTCAGGTCTTTCATTTTTATGGGTTTCAGTAATGCATTATATCAAGAAAATATAACAAATTATCAAACATGAATGTTATAACACACTGAAATTATTTAGATTTTTTTGGCAAAACCACCAACACGTGTTTGGATAGAAGCATGGAAGACAAAACTTCCAGGAAGTGAGTGTGCGGGGAGCTTGACATCCAGCACAACCAGTAAGGAGGGCTGTAGGTAGTAAAACTGTTAAAGCAGGCCGTAGGTAGTAAAAGTGTTAAGGCAGGCTGTAGGTAGTAAAACTGTTAAGACAGGCTGTAGGTAGTAATACTGTTAAGACAGGCTGTAGGTAGTAAAACTGTTAAGGCAGGCTGTAGATAGTAATACTGTTAAGGCAGGCTGTAGGTAGTAAAACTGTTAAGGCAGGCTGTAGGTAGTAAAACTGTTAAGACAGGCTGTAGGTAGTAATACTGTTAAGACAAGCTGTAGGTAGTAAAACTATTAAGGCAGGCTGTAGGTAGTAAAACTGTTATGACAGGCTGTAGGTAGTAATCCTGTTAAGGCAAGCTGTAGGTAGTAAAACTGTTAAGGCAGGCTGTAGGTAGTAAAACTGTTAAGACAGGCTGTAGGTAGTAAAACTGTTAAGGTAGGCTGTAGGTAGTAAAACTGTTAAGGCAGGCTGTAAGTATTAAAACTGTTAAGAGAGGCTGTAGGTAGTAATACTGTTAAGAGAGACTGTAGGTAGTAAAACTGTTACAACAGGCTGTAGGTAGTAAAACTGGAGAATGAAATGCTGCAGAGAGGCGAATGAGAGACATAGTCCAGGAAGTAGAGGAGTTAAGAGACAGCGAGGTGAGAGAAGAGATTTGGTGATTAAAGACTCTCACCAACTACACTAAATGTTTTGGAAAGCATGACAGAGAGACCAGATTCTGGGGCTCAGGCTTAGCAAGATATGGGAGTAGATAACAAGGGTGGTCATCAAGTGGGAGATGGACACATTCTGGTGCATTTAAATACCAATGACACATAAAAGGAGAGAGCAGAGGTGGTAGCATGCAGGCCTAGGGAGGAAATAGTGAGATGCCTTGATGGGGGATTGGAGCTGGCATTTTTAGAAGTGATATGTGTGTCAACAACCAGTATGCTTAGAATGGAAAGGATCTGCTGGTATGATGACTGGATGAAGCAGTGAATGATGTAGAAGTTCTTGAGAATGGTAGGAACATGAGGAAAGTCCTGACAGAAAGACTCTATGTCAGAGACAAGTCCTGTCTTAGCCAAGAATGGACAGTGGAGGTCAGAGCTGGGTTGGAAGGGTACACCTTAGTGACTGTACCTTTAATCTTAGATCAAAGGGGGATGTAATATCACAAATTCAGAACAGGAGATAAAAGGAAAGAGACACAGTACACAGCAGAGGAAAAAAAACACAAGACTAACTCTGAGTATAGCTGAGTAGTACTACTATGTTATTGTTAGGAAGACAGGGAGCAGCAAGCAGTGATAGAGGAGGAGTAGAATAGTGATATTAGTAGTGCCGAGAATGTTACAGCATTGGCAAGATGGCTGGATGAGAGAGGTGGTGCCATATAGGTTGTTTAGGAATGAGAGAAAAGGCAAGAATAGAGGTTGAGTACCAATCTACTTAAAACAAGTCATCAGATTTGACTACAAGAGATGGTTAGGAGCACCACCTCACAAAAGAGGAAATGGATGGATGTGATCAGAAAACTAGGGGTGAATGCCTTGATGGTTAAAATCAGTAAAGGAAAGAATCCTGATGGACTGATACTGTGTATGAGACCTCTCAACTGTCCTTATTTTGGAGGTACATACCTATTTTCAAGCTTGATTTACCCCTGCAAATTATGTACATTTATTTGGAGGTATGTCTCTCTTTCCAGGCTTGATTTATATCTTCATATAACTTTCTGATTGCCCCCATCACGTGTGATTTTTGAAGATGTCTAGTAGACAAAAACATACTACATAACCAAGTGGGCCAATAATTTAAATAAAGAGGACACACACCTTACATCTCTGTTTTTCAGAAGCAAAAATAAATGACATTGTGTGGTAGGATTTTACAATACATTTCATTAAAGTATACAGATTTTACACTGTCTCACTGATAATTTGCTTATATTTTTCCAACATTCAGCTACACTCTACTTTTCAAATGGGTGCTTGACTAGTAACACACATTGCTACTTGAAACAGGAAGATCTATGTGCTATCTGATATTCAGATTTATGCTAATTAGATATCTAAATGTTTGGCTGAATGAGGAACATAGCTATTTTCAGGCCTGATTTACCCCTGTACATTGCGTACCTACTTTTCAGGGGCCTTTGCACCAATTTTTAGTGTCTGCATGTTGAGAGGTACAGACTGTATGTAGATGTAAATTTGCAAGTGTGTGTGTGTGTGTGTGTGTGTGTGTGTGTGTGTGTGTGTGTGTGTGTGTGTGTGCGCGTGCGCGTGTGTGTTGTTACTGATAGATAGATACAGATACATATATATATATATATATATATATATATATATATATATATATATATATATACAGACATATAGATAGATAATGAGCACTAGCTTTCATCAGCTTAATTTGTGATCATCTCATAGACTGTCAGCTGCAAGCCAGCTAAACGTGATTTATCAACTGTGAAGAGAGCAGGACCAATGTTAAAGTCCATTCCTGAGGTTTGTTGAGTAAGGTTTCACTGGACTGTAATCAACTGTTGTGACTGCCATCCAATAAACTTTGTGATGACATAATAAAATAGTTGCTGCTTAAACTTTCTCTTAATTTCACCTATATAGTAAAGGTCAGGGATGTAGCCATTTTTTTTTTGGTGTGTACTTTAGTGTACCACACTGCTGTCCCCTTCCCCCATGAACCACACTAGCCCAGAAACTGTGGTTATCCATGCTTCTGCTCCTCCATGTAATCAACTCTATTTCTCTACCCCCAAATAATGTCCATCTCCAAACCAGTGTATGGTCACTGAATACATAACTAGTTAACATGTGCTTATTTACCTGCCAGTAAAACTATACTGTCACATAGCTTCATGTTTTAACACTGCAACGATCAAAAGAGTGCTGTACTGTGACAAGACTATGAACAACAGAAAGATAGTTGGTTCTAAAGCTGTCCAAACACAAACTTCACTAGTGTTTACTTAGAAGTGTTACGTGGTAACAGACCGTTCGTTATACCACATCAATGTAACTATTGCTGATGTCCACAAACAGCAAAGCTCACACACAGCACAGCTTGCAGTCTTAGTTGTTTGGTGCTCTGGCTTTGGTTTGGATTGGTTTGCTTAATCATTGTTAACTTAAACCATTCACCATAAACAGCCCCTGCTAGTCCAAGTCCAAACACAGCATGGAAGCATACATTAACTATGCTACAACATTCAGTCTTACCTGTTGTCTAGACTGCCACTCAGACCTAGAAATACATTTTCTATAAGCATAACATAAAAGTCAGCCATTCAATGAATGAATCTGCCTATGACAGTAAACTTAACTGGGGAAAGTGGACAGCTTTTTATTTAACAGAAATGGCATTAATACAGCATTGAGTAAATATATCAATGGCTGGGTACACTTAAGGTATTCCTTAAATGACTGGCACAAAAGAGACACACAAGGCTGATATAAGCTGCTGTCTTAAGTTGTATTCCTCTGGTGCAACATTAAAATGAGAAAAATAGGACGCCTGTATACAGTACATCTTGATATAGCTTCTGAGGACATTGTCCCATTGTATTGCTTGGTAAATCTGTTACCCATATATCAGTCACATTAGTCCTAAACAGGACTTTGCCTTCTGAAGTTAGCTGACCATGCCAAACAAATTTAGTAATGGTAGTCATGTAAAAAGGTAAACAGAAGAAAGTACCACTGATCCCTTCAGAGCTCCCAAATAATTTTACTTTTAGGAAACAAAATTGAGACTCTGCTTCCAGTTACCTTAAAAATTGAGAAAGAAGCAGTTTCCAAAATCATTAAATGAATGTAAATGAACCAACCAGAAACTCCAAAGCAATCACTGTATCTTACATGTAAATGGGTCTGATTTTCTACACACTGCTTATTTATTTATTATTTATTTATTTTATATTTGTTGACCAGGTTTGTCCGACTGGGCTACAAATGCCCATTTTCAGTGGAGGCCCGAGGAGAAAAGCTCCAACAGAAAATAGAAATTTTACATATTAAATACATATGGAAATACATTCATCAGTACCACAGATTATTGCATTACAGTGCCACACATTACATTCATCAGTACCACACATTATTGCATTACAGTGTCATACATTAAACTGTGGCAAGAGAATTACATAGAGATACATTCATCAGAGGGATATATTCATAATTACATATTATATACATAATAGTGCAATAGTTAAATAGCTGAATATTTTACTAGTTATATTTGTACAGTGATGTACCAAGAGGAGAAGATAAAGTAGTAGGTTTGTTTATTGAATGGAAGGAAGAGAGAAGAGAAGTAAAAGGTTATAGGGGAGTGTCTACATGGGGATAATTACATTGGCAAGTCCATTGTGTATCCTTATAATCTAAAGAAATGAGTAAAAAGGTCACACATAAAAAACAATCAGTTAAAAAAACAAAAATAAAAATCCAGCAAAGCTAGATTTTCCACTGTGTGATTCCTTAAACCTCTTGTATTAGAGGCAACATGGGATATATGCAAATTAGCCTTTAAGGAAATCAGGTGTTTCAGCTAAATGGCAATTCTGAATGTCCATGACTTTTTCTTTTAAGTCTATTTATGGACAAATTCAAGCCAATAAAGACAAACCTCAATAGCTGTGGACATGCATGTTTCTGCCTTCTTATAGCATCATTAGCACAGCATAAGTGGAATGCTTGGCTAACATTTGGAAACACAGGATTATCGTACCCAACTGATCTCCATAAACCTTAGGGTGACTACAAAATATCCCAACTAACAAATTAAACAAGGAGTAAAAAGCTCACACACAAAAAAAAAACAATTGGTTAAAACACAAAAAAAAAATCTAGCAAAGTCAGACTTTCCACTGTGTGATTCCTTAAACCTCTTGTATTAAGGACACTATGGAATAAATGCATGACTGCATTTCATTACATATTACAATAAATTTCCTTCAGTTGACATTGGTGGTGGAGGGGCGCACTCAGAGAAGTGCTGCATTCTTACCTGTTATACCTTAAGATACAAAAGTGGCAAAGATATAGCTGGATGGGAACAGGGATGAAGGGGTAACTGACCTGGGTTGATGATGTTAAAGGGCATGAATGGCTCTGTAGCTGAGATGCTGATCAATACCTACAGACAATATTCAGAATAATTAAGCAGATACAACAGCAAATTCTGGCTGCTTAAATGCAAGTTATTTTACAAATGAAGTCTCAAAAGAATCAGTACCATGGCTCTCAACCCATGATGGACAAATACAGAACTAATCAGGGACATGTTTAAAATATTAGCACTGTTAACTTGAGACATTTGCAAAATAAGAAAATGTGAATTAATATACATTTTCTGAACTAAAAGAAGTTTATAACCCTAATTATTATGATTATTCATTAAGTGTAATTCACCACCTTTTCTCCAATAGTCACCAGTTTTAAGAAGGATTAAGGTACATAGGTTCATAGGTGTTTACTAGGCTAATGACCACAAGGGCCTTTTTAAGCCTAGCCATGCATCCCAAATCTCCAACAAGTTCTGATACTCTTGATAAGTGTAAGTATGGGCCTGGGTGAGGAACCATTTACAGGTTACCTGTTTGCATTAGAGACACAGGTGCCAATCCAGGGATGAATTTCTGGTTTCACATCCAATTGTCCAAGTTGCACTTGAACTGAGTTAGGGAGGAACTCTGCTTCACATGGATGGGGAGCCTGTTCCATAGATGGGGTTGTCTCTGGGATACATACCTATCTCTCCAGCAGGTCCTATTTATATCACAAGCAAGGTTTAAGTCTTTAGAACAGGTAATTCTGGTACTGTTTGTTTTGTGGATATGCAGGAGGTCAGACTGTGGTCTGACAATGCCCTGTATGCCAGGCATAGATCTCCCCTCAAAATCCTGTAGTAGACAGAATACAGGGATAGGGCCTTGAGGAAGTCTGCATAGGACATATTAGGACATATTACTTACTTCTTATTCTTTTAGTGAGGAACCTCTGTGGACATCCCAGTTGTTGGATATGCCTGGTTAGGTACATACCAAAGGATGCATTGTACTCAATGATAGGTCTGATGAATGCCGAATACAGAGGAACAATAACTTCCTTGGACTTAGATGCTATACCTTTGTTGTTGTGCAATATAGAATGATTTCCTCTAAACTGTAGCCATATGATGATCAAAGGCTAGATTATTATCTATGTGTGTCCCTAAGTCCCTGACTACTGGGTCAGCTCTAAGGAGCTTAACATAGCGAGACAGCTTTAAAAAAGCAATGGTGTACCGCGCATGTGTATGCTTACGCAGTACATCACAGCTGTGGGCAAAAGCAATGGAGAAAGCAAGATCTCCATTGCTTTTTACAAAGTGTCTCGCTGTGTTAAAGGAGTTTCACATAGCGAGACAGCTTTAAAAAAAGCAACAGAGAATCTCCGTTGCTTTTTTAAAGCTGTCTCGCTATGTTAAACTCCTTTAACATAGTGAGACACTTTGTAAAAAGCAACAGAAATCTTGCTTTCTCCGTTGCTTTTGCCCAAAGCTCTGATGTACTGCACAAGCATACGCATGCGCAGTACATCAGAACTGCCGCAGAATAACAGACAGCTGCGGAAGGGCAGCAAGGAGGCATTATACAATGCCATTACTTAAGAAGAAGTATTATTTTTCTTCTTAAATAATGTCATTGTATAATAGAATAACCCACTTTTGGGTGTGGGTAATGCTGGATTTACCCACGGTTGTCTTTGTTTGGCCACTCGGGCTTCGCCCTCATGAACAAACCACACCAACCGTGAGTAAATTCACCATTACCCACACCCAGGCATGGGTTATTGCTATAATACACTATTTCAAATATGTGCTATGGACATGAGCTAAGGATAGGGTTACCACCTGTCCCACCTTGCGAGGGGCAGTCCCTCTATGTGCGGTAGTGTCCTGACCAAAATGAGTACAAATACTAATGTCCTACAATCTTGAGATTTTCTGTATGTCCCATAGTTAATGTAATGGTTGCATAAAATAGTCATCTGTATCTAAAATACCTACATGTAACAAGAAACAGGATAAGCAAGTAAACCGCCACAAGAGTATAAGCTTTTATATAGGCATATATGTAAAGTTCTATACTTTGTACTGACCGTGGGTATGTGTTGGCCTCTAAAATCCGATGTGTGTCCTGCAAATGTCCCACTATGGCCATTTGAAAAGGTGGCAACCCAAGCCAAAGAGGTTCAGTCACCAACACAACTCCAATGAGTGCAAATATCTGTGACAGAAATACATGAGACAGCTTTCATGTAGCAACATTTCATTACATACCAATGTATTTCCAAAGGGATTGAAGGACCAACATCACCTGCATGCTATATAGGAACCAATTAATAATGGCTTAAGGAATAAGCCTGCAATAACCATAGTATTAGTCTACTAAATGATAGGTCTTCAATTAGGGAAGGAGCCCTCACACACCTATGGAATATGTATAAATGCAGTTCCTACACACCTTCATCTGCTATGTACACCCACCTACATCTCCCCCACACCTGAAACAATTGCAATACAGACTGTAATAACATCACAAACATCCACTCACTCTATGACATCTGCAGAAGCCTTAACATACCTTGTGAGCGACACACTATCATGGCCCTATGTGAAATTGTTGCTGTTGTACAATGGAACAGACGCCGATGTTACAGGGTTTGTTTGCAATAACCCTGTATCAGTCGGCTGATATAACAGCTACACTCACATGTAGAACTACATCCTCTAGCCATTACACTCAATCCACGGGGGACATGAAGTTAAAATATTTCTGTGTCTCTCCATATAGCTGTTGCAATTCATCACAAACAACACATCCAGGCCGTCTTCCTCAAAGGTAGGGCAAAGGGACAACGGCCAAGCGGAGTATTCAATTATACCTCACTGTTGCCATGTAATTGGCTAATGGAGTAGCTGCACAGCTGATGTGCATGTAATCATCTACTCAGGAACACCAATTGTTGGCAGGATACCACATGTTACTGGTATCTACGTATAAAAGGATGGCTTGTCATACATTCAAGCCGTATGTACATACGAGAAAACCGTTAAAAAAGAAAAGGAATAGGACTGATATTATCATCAACTTGGACTACTAAGAAGGTATGTAGAACACTCAGTATGTTAGTGTATGTAGTGTCTGTTCTGTATTAATGAAAGTGTACGCAATGCATATAGTGGGAAAAGGTATTATGTAGTCATGTATTGTTGAGCATAGTAACACTCATAGAAATTGTGTGTACTGCTGTGGGCCACAAGGTAAACACCTCATACACCACAAGGGATGCTACATAAGGACTTTAAACACAACAATTCCACTCCAGCCGCTGTCAGTGGCAGGGTTTGTCCAACAAATACGTGCCATAACAGGGGATAGTATATGTTGATATACTGTAACAGTAGGCATATGTATGGGCGTATAACTGAGAATAACATGTCTAAGGTGGTCCTGCTGTGCAATTATGATTTGCATTGTGGGATATTGTTGCAAAAATGTGAAATGTACAGTATTGATATGTCTAACATTTTACATAGCATTACTGTTATATTATGCAAACATCAGGTATGTTTATTGGCATGTACAATACACAATAGCAGGATACATATGACTTGTAGTCACCAGACAGTGTATCAGCATAATAGCTAATTGAAATGGAAGAGCTAGTCAATTATCCATGCACAAAGGACATGTAATAGCTTCATAGGTTCATAGTTAGGTACTATGCTGTCTGGCCAAGTCCATTTGTAAGCCTAACTACAGTGTTTTCACTTGTCCCTGGGTTAGTGTCCTGTGCCTGTGAACAGCAGAGCCATTCGTTTCCTGCACCTCTGTACAGCAGAGCCACTGCAGTGATCCCCGGTGTACATGTCTGTCTCCCATCCACCCATCTAGGTATCTCTTGAAGAGTGCTAGTGAGGGTCCCTGCCTGATGTACATAGGAATCATGTTCCAAAGCATGGTGAGTGTCCGGGTCAAGAATGTATCCCTCCAGCAAGTCCTAGTCATCGTTGCATTTAGGTACATATCCCAGAGCATGTAGCTCTCAGTGGCTTTTGCTTATGTGGAGCATATCCATCAATATTGTTTTGGACATGGGCCTTGTATGTTCAGCAGAGATCACCTCTGAATATGCGGTATGCGAATGAGTACAGTTGAGGTTTCTGTAGTTGGGCTGCATACGTCATCCTTCAGAGGTCAGTAATCCTCTTGGTGTGGTAATGTTGTGGTATTTAAAGCCATTGCTGTTGTCTTGTAAGGTACATCCCAAATGGGGTGTTGTACCCTTTAATGTGTTTCATAAGTCATAAGTAAAGAGGTACAATGGCTGTCTTTGTTCTGGCTACAAACCCATTAGAGATTAGGGTGGCCACATAGAAGGATATCCACACCACCTTGGCAATATGGTTATCAAAGGAGTGGATGCTATCTACTTGGGTTCTAAGATCCCTTATTATGTCTTATGTATGTAGGGGACTACCACTTATGTGATAGTACATGGGTGACTGGTGTAATCCAAAGGGGATGTCTATGCACCTTGTGGCATGCAGCTTGAGGCCATGTTATTGACACCAGGTATCCGTCCCAGTGACACCATTATGGAGGGTGTCTGTATCAGCTGGTGAATCAATCATAGCCCCTAGTTTGCAGTCATCTGCAAACCTATTCAGGGTACGTCCTTCTGTGCTAGCCTGTACCTCAGAGAAGCATATACCGAACATGAGGGGCCCTATGACCGAGGACTGTGACGCCAATTGTAACTGATTTACAGTAGGAACTAAGGTATGCTACCCTCACTGTGTGGATTCTGTCCGTGAGCCACTTTGCATAACATCTCGTGATGTAGGGGTTGATGTGCAGGTGGATGTGTATGTTGACAATACCAGAATGGGGAACGGTGTTGAAAGCCTTTGAGAGGACAAGGTGGGCTGTGTGGACCTCCTTACCCTCATCTACTGCCTTGGTAACTGTCTCAAAGGACTCCACCAGGTTTAGGTGGCATGGTCTGGCCCTAACAAATCCAAACTGGGTGGGATCAAAGGTTTGGAGGCCACCAATGTCTCTGTGAATGAGATCCATGATGATGTGCTCCATAGCCTTGCAGAACAGTCTAGTCAAGCGTATAGGGCAATAGTTCCCCTGGTCCATTGTGGCACCACCTTTGTGGAGTGTGATAACTGTTGCTGTGTGCCATTCAAGGGCCACAATGCCTGATGCAAGGCTATTAGTGAATTTGCTGCCCAAGTGGGGAGCCATTTTGTTCCGAGGTTCGTGGAAATCGCAGCCTGGGATGTTGTACGGTCACATGGATTCTGTGTTCCTGGCTTTAGAGAGTGCAGCTTTGAACTGTGTAGTTGTGATTGCAGGGACTCTACATTGTTCCTGTATAAATTTGGGCCGTTTAGGGTGTGAGAGGGGTGTAAAGTTTAGCACTGAACCTATCTGCCATGATGTTGCCAATATCAGTCGGTTCTGTAATGTTCATGCCTAACTGCTGTATGTCAGAGCAGATGTGGGTATCGCCATCGAGAGTAGTGACATACCTCTAGAACGCTTGGTGGTAGTCCTTGGAATGAGTCACAGTAATGTTTACATAGCTAGCTTTGCAGGATGTGATAAGGGATCTCAGATTCTTACTGAGTCTGACCAGGGAGCTCCCCCACTCATGGGATTGTACTCTACTTTGAAACAGTCTCCTCCTTCTGTTGTACATTATGTCCATGGCAGTGGACCACCAGAGTGGCGTCCGTTTTCTGGTGGGTACCATCATGGCTCTGTTTGGGATAGCATGATCCATGCAGTCATGTAAGTGCTAATTAAGTGCAGTTGTGTATGATTCAGCAGTTGCAACTGTATTGTCCATCTGCACGGGTGTCATGACATTTACTACTGCTGTCATAAGAAGCCTGAAGTTGGTTTTGTAGAAATATTGTACTGTGTTTTCCATAAAGGGTGTGGTGCCGGGATGTGGATACCAAGGGTGTCAAATAAATTGTTAAAATCAGACTGTAAAAATCATTAGGCTTTTCAAAATGACAGTCAATAACACAGGATGCTCAGGTTCAAACAATATTGCTTTACTAATGTACATTAGGAGGCAAAAAACTATACAAAAACAAGTATAGAGTTTTGACTGGCTCTATACAGGAAATACCCTCAATTATATACCATTTGCAATCAGCTTTTGCCCACCTTACTGACGTGGTCAGTCACAGGGCATTTACATCACTATAGTCCATAATACTTCATTCATAAGAAGATGCTTAGGTAATGCTTTTTAAAAACTTTCCCATGAGAATAACACAGCCTTGCGAGGCACCTGGTCAATTACAATGTTTTCCTGTAGATGTTACTTCTTCCAAGGTTCTTCGATTAGTTCGGATACAATGGACAGTTCATCTCTTAATACGTTCCTTTGTCTCTCTGGTTGCAGCTGCACACTATCTCTGATAGTGTTCACAAGGCCATCCTTCTCGGTGGAAGGAAGAAAGATATACATGCATACACATTTATTTCTCTCTAACCCAGCAGATAATAACTGCTGAAAGACATAAGCTTGCTGAGCTGGCTACTGCCAGGGTCAGAGGTTAACCACACTGCAGCTAAGTTTCAAGCAATTATATGCAAGATCATTTCTACTGCCATATTGTTAAATAGAATCAAATGCATTACATATTATACTGTTTCTAAACTTTGCACTACATATATGTTTAAGTACATATTCTTCTAACAGTTTATATATGTTTAAGTACATATTTTTCTAGCATTCTGTATATGTTTAAGTACATATTTTTCTAACACTCTGTATATGTTTAAGTACATATTTTTCTAACATTCTCCCTCCTTTTAATGCTTTTCATTCTATTCAGAAACATAAACAACATTATTTCATTCCCTAGTCTCTTCCTCTCTGGAACTTTCAACTAGGCAAGTCATTTGTTTTATATTTCAGAAAGAATTCCATTTGGTATCAATCTTTCAATTTCAAAATCTTGGTAAAAAGTTTCAGTAACAGATATATCAACAAAATCTTTGATTAATCTTTTCATGCAGGAAATTCCACAGTAAACACATGCTCCCATTAGGAGTATACCCACACAAATAGCAATTAAAATGTTCAATAGGATGGAACCCCACCCCCCAAACAGATTCTGGAAAAAGTCCGTCAGTGGGTTTGGGCCTGGTTTAGTCATTGCTGATACTTGCTGAATTACCTCTAGGTGATTATTTGTCTCGTGACGACTCTCAGGGATAAAAGCACAGCATTCTTCTTCGTGTACCACCTCTTGCCGCTAGGGTGAAGTAAAGAGCCATTCGATTTTGTAGCACAACAGTTCTCATTGCATTCAGTTCATCAGTCACCAATTCTAGGGTGGAAAAAGTTGCATTACTCATTACTTCGAGAAATCTTGATAGCTTCCTCAGCTCCCAGATCGATTTGACTGCTCCATAGGCTGGTAGTATTCCTGCCCAGGATATAACACTGTTGCCCAAGTCCATATGAGTCAATTTATTTCTGTCTTTTACTGAATTATGGTCTTTCCAACCAGCTTTGATTCTTCCCAACTGGATTCACAGGTTTCTTAACTGGACCTTCAGATTTTTGAGCTGTTTCCCTTACATTTCGTATCTTACCCAAAGGTAATTCTGCAGTATGTCTTATTGCTGGAACCAGATAACCCAAAAACAACTGCCGGACCAATTCTCAGGTAACCATTCATATGCCTTATTCGCACAAATAAAATCATTACTTTGGTACTAATACGTGTTATCCCTGCATGAAACATTTTCCTATCTTTAATAGACAATTGTTTAGTTAAGACTGGATTGTCACGTACTGCATTTAATGTAGTTTTCATTGAACTCAGATATGAATCATAGTTAGTTTACAAACAGTACCCCACTTCTGACTTTAATGTAACATTTATAAGACATGGTTATATTACAATTACTCCAGCCCACCTGGAGGGTATCACTTTGTAGAAACATACAACTCCTTTTTGTGTGACAGGTAAAAATAAAGCTATTTTGTCCTGTGATCTCACAGTTCCTGTATCAAAACAAATTTTCCCAAGTCTCATTTATCCCCAGAGGGACAGCGGACATTAACAGTCTTTTATATGCTGTTGGTATAGCTGTACAAACCCAGCAATTTGAAATGTTCATAGTCTCTGCATACACACGTTTCATGGCCAGGTATGTGTTAAAGTTTGGATGCCAGTCTATAAACAGTTCATCACGTCTTCTCACTTTCACTCGTGTGGTTGAGTGCAGGAAAAAACCACAATAAGAGAAAAATTGTCACACTTATAGTCAACAAATGCACAGCCAACAAAATAATTATGCAATAGTTCTGGGGTTGCTCTGCTTTTCTATTTGCTTTACTCTTGGCCATTTTGCCCTTGTGAATCAAATTGAAAGTTATTTGTTCTTGTTCTGTCTTTCATCTGAAAAAGAGTTAAACTGCAAAACAGATTTATTCATTAACAGTTTCTTTATATAATTAGCTAATGAACTGTCAGCCTCCTGCTCTGCAGGCATGAGAGCTTTCCACTGAGGCACATAATATGCTCTCCCAAAAAACATTTTAGAGGGAGTCAAACCCTTTACATTTATTTAATTCTAAGAAATCCATACAAATAGTGTGGAATGGGTATGGTGGTATAGGAAAACTTCCTTGCTTGTTTTTAAATGCTCCTTGTGCATGGTGCTTGTTACAAGTATGACAAGCTGCACAAAATTTTATTGTATAATTTATGTATCCATATGTTTGGAATATTCTATTTACTAACTGTACCATCCCCCCTGTTGAGACATGGCTCTGCCCATGGCTCAACAAAGCTGCATATCTAAATAAATTAGACGGTAATATTGTTTTTCTTCCTTTGGAAATGTACAGTCCATTCTCAAAAATTGCACCTTGTTTTACCCATTTTTGTTTTTCTGCTTTTGTAGTAAGCATTTGCATTGTTTTTAACATGTCTAAAGCTAAAATCTCAAAGGGTTGTAATTCCTCATTTAAAAATAAAGTTTCTGAGTCTGAGGCTGCTTGCTTTGCAGCTGCATCAGCTCGTGCATTACCTTTTGAAATCTTATCCTGTTGTTTTGTATGAGCTACACATTTACAAATAGCTACTTTGGTAGGTAACTGAATAGATTCTAATAGCTCCAAAATAAATTGCGCATGATTAATAGGTTTTCCACTGGATGTAATCATTCCTCTATTTTTTCATTGTTGTGCAAACACATGCACTGTAGAAAAAGCATACTGACTATCAGTATATATGTTCACTTTCTTGCCTTCTACTAAAGTACATGCTCCTGTCAAAGCTACCAGTTCTGCTGCTTGAGCATACAAGTTGTGTGGCAAAGTTTGTGCTTCTAAAATTTCAGTGTCTGTAACTACTGCATACCCCACCAGATTCTTCCCTGTAGGACCCCTTCTGCATGAGCCATCCACGTAATATGTCACCTCAGCATCATTCAAGGGCATCAATTGTCATATGAGGTTGGCTCAGCAGTATAATTATACATGAAAGATGTCTAGCAGGAGAAAGGTATGCAACTTTTTCTTGTAGCAGAATTATTGCAACTGCATGAGGCATTCTCAATGTGAGAGGGTGGAATAACACCACTGAGGCTGAAGCCTGCACTGCCATTGCTGCTGCAACTACTGCTTGTACACAGTGAGGCAAAGACTGCACCACTGGGTCTAACTGTGATGAATAGTAAGCTATGGGGCATTGCTTATCCCCATGCTGTTGCTTTAATACTGATGTCATGTACCCTTGCTTACAATCTACGGTCTGAAAGAACCGTTTGTGATAATTTGGAAGTCCTAAAACTAATGAAGAAGCTATTAACTGCTTCAACCTGCAGAAAGCCATTTCTGCTTCTATTAACTGCTTCAACCTGCAGAAAGCCATTTCTGCTTCTGTTCTCCATTGTAAAATAATTTGGTACCCAGCTCCAACAAAAATTAGTTGTACCTAAGAAAGACATTATTTCTTTCTTAGTTGTTGGTTTGGGTGCTTTTTTCCTCTCTTTTTTCCTTTATCTAGTATTCTACCTTTATTGGATATCACATATCCCAGGTATCTAACCTGTTTTTTCCAAAGTTGTAACTTACTTTTGTTTACTTTGTGTCCTTGTATTACTAAAATCTTTAATAATGCTACTGTATCCACCCTGCACTGCTGCTGGGTGCTGCTAGCAAGATGTCATTTACATAAAGTAAAATTTGACTACCTTCCGGTGGGATAAACCCTGCCAGGTTGCTAGCCATTTTTTGTGCAAATATTATTGGGCTCTCACAATATCCCTGTGGTAGTCGAGTATATGTATACCTTTTACCCTGAAATGTAAATGCAAACCAATATTGACTATCAGGATGTATAGGTATTGAAAAGAAAGCATTGCTTATATCTACCACGGTAAAATACTTCTGTTGTGGCTTTAAATCATTCAACAAGGTATGTGGGTCTGGCACCGTAGGTGCTCTAGGTATTACTGCGTTATTTACAGCTTGTAAATCTTGTATCATCCACCATTCCCCGTTTGCTTTTTTAACAGGAAATAGGGGTGTATCACATGGTGAATCAGGAGATTCTACCAGTACTCCTTTTTTGAGTAATGCTGCTATTATAGGCTTAATTCCTACTTCTGCATCCTTTCTCAAAAGGTATTGTCTTTTCTGTGGTCTAAAAGCTGACTTTGGGGTAATTGTAACTGGTCCTGCTGTTTGAATAAGCCCTACATCTAACTTGCCTGTTGACCACAGAGTTGTTGGAATTTTACACAAGGCCTCTTCTTTTCTTTTAATAAAAATGCTAATCAGCTGTCCTCACTGGATTGCAAGTGTACAGCTGTATGTGTCTGTGTCAACCAATTCAGTTTTTGTTTTTGTATCCCTTGTCCTGACATTTCTAAATCAGTCTGTTTTCCCATTTTGTTACCTTTTTTTCTAAGTCTGCCCATTTAACACTTTTGTTTCTTGTCAAACTGACATGTGGCAGTCTATTGGACTTATACAATTTCATGAATTCCTGAGGTAATGAACAGCTTACTACACTGTTTCCCTCAGTATCCCAACATAAAGTTCGTAATATTAATCTGTCAGCAGGATTTTTTTTTTTGAACAATTCTTGCTCATATTTCTTATCAGGTCCTGGTGTGCTACAGTAGTATAGAGTACAATGTAACAAGTGCTGCTGATCAGTGTCAAGGGAGGGTACCTTACTGATGGCTACGTTCATCAGTTCTTTGGTTACTGCCCTGGACCAGTCATAACTAGGTCCTGGCTGTACCAATAATAGGCTTCACCCTCTGATCACACCACAAAAGCATCCATTTGTCTTTGTGCTTCCATACCCTGCATGGTAGGAACTACTGCTATGCCAAATATCTGCACAAGGTCTCTTCCCAGTAAGTTTACTGGATATTTTGCAGAAACTACAATTTTACTTTTCTGAGTCATACCTGAAACAGGGTCAGTTATTGCTATATTATGGGAGAGTGGTTCCCTGTATAGCTGTCCATTTGCTGCTTTTACTAATATATAATCAGGTGATTCAGAATGTTTTGGTAACTTGGAGGGGTGTATCAAAGTCCGTGATGCTCCTGAGTCACACAGGAATTTGACTTTCCCTTCCTCCACCAGAAGTGTCACTTCTGGTTTTGTATCTGCTAGGTAGAGCTCCAGGCTCAACAATGCTAAATCTAAAATTTCATTTCCATGTTTATCCTCTACATCTGTTTGTACTTCCTTTATTCCCTCCACTACATTCACATTTTCTTTTTGTTTATTAACCTTTCCTGATGATTTTTGATTGTTATCACTATCATATAGTCAGTCCTCATCTCCTTTGTCTTCTGTCATTGCTTTCTTATTTTGTTTACAGTCCCTAGCTAGATGCCCTTTTTACCTGACTGTAATACAAATACTTCAGCTCCGTCTTCAGCAGTGAAGACTTGTGCCTTTTTTTTTCTTTTTACTATTAAAGTGTCTTTCAGCATGTCTAGCATACTCAAGTAAGGCTTGCAGCCTGCTTGTTCAGTGATCTATCATATGCTTTGTAATAAAGCTACTGATAGAGGCAATGCAACCTTTTTAAAAATGCATTTTTTTAATTGTTGTTTAAAGCATTCTAATAATCTAGCATAATATCCATCTATTGTCTCATTTTCCTGTTGTATGCATTGATTAATGCAAGTTCAGTCTGCTTTAAGTTTTCATTTCTCAGAGATTCTGTCTGTCAGACCTTTCACTATGTTGTCTAAAAATGTTTTTGAATTTCTAAGCTTCTGTTTTTCTACAATTTGCTTCCTCAATCCACCTGTGTGCTTGAGGTATGCCTAGTTGGTGCTGCTTTTTGCCTGACCTCCTGCATCAGATTTAAGCTGTTTAAGGAGTTTAACTAGTGAAAGTTTATCTAGTTTACCATCAAATTCATATTTGTTAACACATTTTGTATAATATCTCACATTATCTGCTTACTGCAATTGCATATACTTCACATTATCCGTTAGGGGCGGATCTCGTGATCTCTCAGTGCACTGATTTCCCATGTCTTAAAAAAGACTGTTACGTAACCCTTCTCTTGTACCACGTGGTATCTTCTTCCCTGTATCCACAGTAGTGTCTAGAATGACTGTTTACTTTGCTTTGTTTTTCCCCTGATCTATGACCAAATATACAGTACTTCAATACATTCTTGTCCTGCTATCACAAATCTTAATAACAGTACACTAT
Source organism: Protopterus annectens (assembly GCF_019279795.1). Taxonomy (NCBI): domain Eukaryota; kingdom Metazoa; phylum Chordata; order Ceratodontiformes; family Protopteridae; genus Protopterus; species Protopterus annectens. Next base: position 1,860,009,747 of record NC_056728.1, on the reverse strand, counting down.
AACCTGGTCCCTGATCTAAAACAAAGACAAAGAGGGAAATTCTTCTTACCTGAGCCTCCCATTTATGACTGCATATTTTTCTTCTTGGGGCCCAGTCTTCCGCTCTTCAGCCACAGATCAGAAAGTGGACAGCCTCTTTACACACAACAATTCAGTCGGAGGTCTTTTCACTCAAGAAGAACCATTTGTTTTGGCAGCTTCTCCTGCGCAGATTTATTACCACCCATGCACTCTGACCTGCAGCTTACCAAGGGAATTCTGGCTTTAGAAGGACCAAAATGTCAAATAAATTGTTAAAATCAGACTGTAAAAATCATTAGGCTTTTCAAAATGACAGTCAATAACACAGGATGCTCAGGTTCAAACAATATTGCTTTACTAATGTACATTAGGAGGCAAAAAACTATACAAAACAAGTATAGAGTTTTGACTGGCTCTATACAGGAAATACCCTCAATTATATACCATTTGCAATCAGCTTTTGCCCACCTTACTGACGTGGTCAGTCACAGGGCATTTACATCACTATAGTCCATAATACTTCATTCATAAGAAGATGCTTAGGTAATGCTTTTTAAAAACTTTCCCATGAGAATAACACAGCCTTGCGAGGCACCTGGTCAATTACAATGTTTTCCTGTAGATGTTACTTCTTCCAAGGTTCTTCGATTAGTTCAGATACAATGGACAGTTCATCTCTTAATACGTTCCTTTGTCTCTCTGGTTGCAGCTGCACACTATCTCTGATAGTGTTCACAAGGCCATCCTTCTCGGTGGAAGGAAGAAAGATATACATGCATACACATTTATTTCTCTCTAACCCAGCAGATAATAACTGCTGAAAGACATAAGCTTGCTGAGCTGGCTACTGCCAGGGTCAGAGGTTAACCACACTGCAGCTAAGTTTCAAGCAATTATATGCAAGATCATTTCTACTGCCATATTGTTAAATAGAATCAAATGCATTACATATTATACTGTTTCTAAACTTTGCACTACATATATGTTTAAGTACATATTCTTCTAACAGTTTATATATGTTTAAGTACATATTTTTCTAGCATTCTGTATATGTTTAAGTACATATTTTTCTAACACTCTGTATATGTTTAAGTACATATTTTTCTAACAAAGGGTGATTAGCATATGTTCAGATCTGACCAACGAGGAGATAACCCCAGGTGTGGAACGCCAGTCACACATGTTGGTAATGTCCAGGTCTAGGATATTGTTGGCCCTGGTGGTGGTGGTGTGGATAGGTTGATCCAGCCGATTGGAGGTTATGAATCCCAGAAAGCATTGGCCTAATGTGTCAGTACATGAGTAGGTATCCCAGTTAATGGTGGGGTGGTGTCAGTCACACATCAGTAGTTTCTGTTTGAACCCTACTTTCCAGTACACCAAGAAGTGAGGACCGTTAACCGTGGGGTATGGTGTGGAATCTGTAGCAAGCTACAATTTGTATAGCAGTTATGGCCAGAGTTAGTTGCACTTGGATTACCTCTGATGCATTGTGCTAAGCAACCAGCCTGGAGGTGTGTATATCCTTGGGAAATATGGACACACCTCCACCGTGGGTGTTCTGTTCCTGGTTACATGACTGAAAGGTGTGGTCTGAGTAATAGCCTGTTAGTGTAGGGGTGCTCTCAGGAGCCTAGAAGCAGGTCCCAGTCACTGCAGAGATATCGAAGTGGTCCATTACAAGGAGTGCCTCGGGTGAGTGCATTTGAGATGAAGATGTCAAGCATTGAGTAGCATTAACCTCAGGTTTTGCTTGCCTGTTCCTGTTATGGTGGTGACTATGTTATTGAACCATGCCTAAAACAGGCACTATAGGAGCAGCAAGAGCCTTAGACATTATCCGTAATCCCAGGGCCAACAGGTGCAGGCCATCTGTGCCAAAGCATCGTGTTCTGTCGACCATGTCATTCAAAGCAGGCAGATACTGGATACCCTTGGAATGACACCAGAAGCATAGCCAACTGTTGAAGTAAATAATTCAGTCCTTGTACTGCATTATCAGTCTGGATGAATGCCGAATGCTTCTCAGGGCTAGGGCAATACCTGCCTGGGCTACAAGATCGGAGAGCTATTCCATGTCACTGTACATATAGTCCAGGAAGTTATATCTCAGGGCATTCACACTAACATGGAGAATGACACAGTCATATTGTACCTGTTGAGGAGTGACCTGAGTGTATAGGTTATGTTGCGGATCCTGTTACCCGACAGCCAGCTGAAAGTGACTATTATCTTGTGTAGCCTACTGAATGGGACATCAGTGTGACCGCCTATAGAGTCACCTATGACTAGTGTGTTGGGTACGTTATATCGCCCTATTGGCTGTGGTTGATGGGCACACTGAGTCTGTGGGCTATAAGTAATTGCTGTTGTGTTGGGTGATGGGGACTGCCTGCATTTCTGCTTTGGAGTTCTCCATTGCCGCAAATGTTGTAGTCTTACTATGTGTGGCCTGTGGTGGTGAAGATCTAGTGAGACTATGTGATGAGTGTGGTGTGGTGCAAACGTTTAACATCCCCACATGATTGTCAGGTTCAGTCTGGTTTGAAGAGAGCTTTACCTCCAGCATGGCTAGATATGTGCATCTCCCACAGGTTGTAGTGTTGTATGTTAGGAGGGGAGTATTGAATGTGTACACGAGACAATTTCTATATTGCCTCATGATGCCCATATTCATCATATAGACAGGTGATAACACTGGGAATTGAAATGACACTTGGACATGCCTGAATATTTAACTGTTTCCCACTAGATATGTGAGGAAAGTGTGTACAACAGCTGTTTTACTCCAAGCAAGCAGGAAATGTAAGTACAAACAGTGTTTACCTGTAGGTAATGAGGAGGATTGAGTACTATAGTAATCAGTAGCTCATGAAGTGCTTACATGTTCTGAACAAGTGCTGAGCATGAATAAGCAATAGAGATAGGGTGTCGGATAACATAAACACACTGCCCTGCCAACAGGTACACAATCACATATCCATGAACACTACATAGCCCCTGTAACCATAACTATGATGGTAGAAGGTGCACTCAGGCTGCATGTGACCTGTCCACATCCCTGGTTGTATCATACACATATGGCAAAACAGTTTGCTCTACACATACACATCATGTAAAACATAGCTTCATGTCAGTCTGTGAAAACACTGAATGGTGCACATCAACAGTTATCACAACCCACAAAGTGGAGACACCACTCATAATGGGAGGCACTGCACTATTACCCTGCTGAGTCTGGTCTGAAAGTCCATGAACCTTAATCAACGTATATGTTGTTAGCAGTACAGATGTAGATGGCAGTACGGATGATTTCACACTGCATACTGTAGAATATGAACAGCCAAAGCATGTGTTTGAGGGAATTGAGTATGTGACGGTCTGTATGTATTAAAACGTATTGTTTACTGTGAACTTTGAGTGAATTCTGAGCAACGAGAAAATGCTGAAAAGCAAGAGTCTGCCTGAAAGCAGGAAATATGCTTTTTATGGAAATGCATCCGATTTTCTTTCTTTGCCCAAAGATATGATGATGTGAATTGCCTCATGTTTACGGGTAAATCTTTAATTGGTTAATTGCCCTGTATAATGGTCTAATTGGTTCATTTCTCTGTTTTTGTATTGTCAGCAATATCACCAGTATATAAGCTTGTTTATTCCTTTGTTCTGGAGTCTCCCTGGTGCTTTCCATGAGGCTCCCGCATGTGTGTACTGTAGTTAATAAAAGCCACTAAAAGAGAGAAAGAACTGTATCTGTCTTCATTCTTAAAGTAATATACGACTTAACAATTGGTGCCGTGACTCGGATGTGAATTGGGAAGAAGCTCCAGCAGACAGGAAGTGAAAGAAATACTGCTAATGAAAGGGCCCATAACATATATTTTTCTGTTTTTGCAGTGTGTTCTTCATCTCTCTGGCTGTCTGCCTTAAAGATTTGAAAATTAAATGTGCAGTAGAAAAATATATCATTTCTCTCATTCAGTCATTTTAAGGTAAGTGGCATGCATTTTTTTCTCTGCTTTTAAATGTGTGGTATGAGAGTGGGGTAATACGGAAATATTAAATTTGCAGTATGAGAGTGGGGTAATAAATGTGCAGTATGAGAGTGGGGTAATATGGAAATACTGGTGTCATAAGTATGAAAGGAGGAATGAAAAGGGGTAAAAAGACTTTTTTATAACGCCTTAGCTAAACCTGTGTTAAACAGGTATAGCTTATTGGATGATAGTGGGGTAACAAGATGTTTTTATAACGTCTTAGCTAAACCTGTGTTAAACAGGTATAGCTTATTGAGAGATAGTGGGGTAACAAGACATTTTTATAATGCCTTAGCTAAACCTGTGTTAAACAGGTATAGCTTATTGAGTGATAGTGGGGTATTGTGTGAAAATGGAAGCGAGTGTGGGAAAAATAAATGAGCCAGAAAAAGGTACACCAGCTGGTTATAGGTTTTATCATGTGTCCCGGGACAGTTGTATGTTTTTAAACCAGTGGATCGCCCTAACTAAAAATGACGGTAACCTTGCCTTTCCTGAAAATGGTAGTTTTAATAAAGGTATATTGATTAATTTGCAAAAGAAGTTAAAAAAGAAAGGAAGATTACCAGGGTTGTGTTGGGCAGCTTTTAAGGACTGCATGTGTGAGGCTAAACAAAGATAAAAGGACTCGGTCATCAGTAGTCTTAAGGACAAAAAGAAAAAAAAAGAGGCTAAAGGTTTTGTTTCCCACTGTGTTTCTACTAACATAAACAGTTTTGTATTTTAAAATAAAACAAAGGAAATTTATACAGTGATAAATAGGTTTAAAATGCATAAATGCATGTGCACATCCATTTGCTAGTTACATGTATATACACATCTGTTGCTATAATATATGTAAAAATAATATAGTCAGTTAAGTACATGTATTTCTCTTTACTAGCATACAGATATTAAAGGGTTAAAATGGTCTTAGCTAAAAGCATGGAATCAAATAAAGCAGCATTCATTCATACAATGTAACAAAGTCAGGTACAGCTTGAGACAAGCTGAATGTTCAGTGTCTAAAACATGCTTCAAAGACTATAAATAAAAATGCAGCTGCGAGACAAGGCGCACAGCATTCAACACAGACATCTGCATTTCATTTGCATCATTCTGAACATCAAAACAGAGGCAATTACAATATTTCATAAATAAAATTTAGTTAAAGAAAAAAAATGCTACATGGGTGCAACATTTGCCAGAAATTATGTTACGGGTAAAAACTACCTCAACAACAAGATAAGGATTTCACCATTTAAAATCATGACAGGCAGGAAAATACCCACACAACTACCTTTTGATCCACAGCTTGGACATAACAGACCTTTGTTAAAGGTAAAACAACATCCAAAATAGTTAAAAGACATCACAGAGCAGTGTGATTAAGTAACGGAACAAATAGGGCTTTTTGGCTATAAGGTCAAAGTAAAAACAATAAGACTTTGCTAGACCACACAAATCAAATGAGTGTCATTGTTTACAGTAATCAGCAGCAAAATGCATCACTTTTAAAACAAGGAGGAGCAGATGCTCAATTAAGTTTGTCTCTCTTTTTTTTTTAAAAAAACAAACGTACAAGACTCAATGCCAAGCATTGTGCAAAGGTTCTTAAATATTCAAAAAAGTTATTAGGACAAACAAGTTTTGATAAACATAAAAAATGTGATTGTTATTGTAAGTATTGTACTCAGTGGACTCCTTTTAGTAAAATGCCAAACAGAAGAAATCAGGGTTGTTTATTACAACATTTCACAAATGACAGTAAGCTGAAAAAAAAATGCTACACAAAATACATCACAAGACAACTTCAGTTATAAAAAGCATACAGCATGTACCTTTGGGAAAATAACATTTAACTCAAATGTAACTGCATGGTTAGCTAAACAAGGTCAGGCATACATAAAAAAAAATAAATCAAACGCTAAACATTTCAGTAAACAGCTCAGTCGCTATTAAATGCTGTAAATTACCCCCTCAAGATATAACAGGTTTGACAAGGGAAGACGTCATACAAAAATGTTAATAATAACACAAAAATAAAAATAAATTTAATGGGAAAAACAGGTATGATTTCTACCAATACTCTATTTGTACAAATAGCACAAAGATGCATAAAAAAGGACCATGGGTTAAAATGCTTACCATTCTGGGTAATAAACCAGTACTTCATACAGATCAAGTGGTAAAAATACCATCCACTTGTACCATAATAGGACAACAAAACCAAAAAAACAATATTGCACATCAATATTACAAGTTGTAAAGTTACCAAATGCAGATTTAAAAGAGCTTGGTATAAAAATTAGTAGGACAAGATATCTCACAAATTGTACATTTACAAGCACAGTAAAATCCTACTATTTAGTAAGTCATTACAAGTATCTTTAATAGACAGATTACAATTTAGTGTATAAACAGACAATATTGCCTTCAAATTTCAAAATGTTTATTTAAAGTGGCACCAAAGTTTGTATGTGTAGTTTCACATAACCCAGCGTTAATAGTAAAACACAAAAAGCTGACATTGCCCATAATTAGTTAGACATATTTACAGCATGGTCATCATCTGGAACCAAATTGCTCAATGGGTTTATACATGATAGTGCTAACAAAACAAATGCAGTCTTTTCCTTAACTAAAGTTTAGTCCGTTCCTCAAATAAAACAAAACAGAAAACTAAAACAATATAACTACTCTGTTCTATTTAGTATACAGTATCTTTTCAAAGTTGGTAAATCCTCCTGCCTTAGGGTTGCCAGATTATTCCAAACCTTTTGTTTTCTTTTGCTGTGAGCAAAACAAGACAGCCTTGCTTCTCCTAGCCCAGCGACGCACTGGGGACTACCGACCTATTGCTTACTATAGCAGTCAGCTAGATCCGGTTGCCTCTGGTTACCCAGCTTGCTTACGGGCCGTAGCAGCTGCTGCTGTTTTGATTGACATGGCAGCTCCACTAACCCTTGCACATGATACAATACTAGCAGTCCCACATGCAATTCAAGCGTTATTTTTCAAAACAAAAACACAGTATCTTTCGAATGCACGCCTTACTAAATATGAATTAATTTTAATAAATAATCCTGCCTACAAGTTATACGCTGCCCAACTCTGAACCCTGCCTCTTTGATACTAACTTCGGATGAGGGCGAACCTCGTGATTGTCTGCTTGTAGTTAACTCTGTTCTTTCTCCTAGGTTACACTTGTATGATACTTCTTTGCAAAATCCAGATTTAAATCTTTTTGTTGATGGATCCTGTTAAAAAACAAACTCCGGAAAATTCCAAGCAGCTTGGTCAGTCTGTACACCGACTAAAGTTTTAAGATCAGCACGATTACCCCCAGGCACTTCCGCACAGGCTGCGGAACTAGTGACATTATCAAATGCATGCAAAATAGCCAAGGACAAGTATGTCACTATATATATACTGACTCCTGCTATGCCCATGGTGTTGTTCATGATTTTGGTATACTGTCAAAGTAATGTGGGTTTTTAACTTCTTCTGGGGCACCCATTAAAAACCATTTTTATATTAATACCTTGCTACAAGACTTATTGTTACCATCTAAAATTGCTGTTGTTAAATGTGCAGCCCATCAGTCTAATGACTCTTTTGAAACTAAAGACAATAATTTTGCTGACTGGGCTGCTAAACAGGCTGCTCTATCACAAACTGTTCAGGGACATTTTTTTGCAGCCTCTGCAACCAATGGTTACTTTTGGTACCACAGTGTTAAAAGCTATACAGGATAAAGTCCCAAAATCAAAAAGAAAAACATGGCTGGCTCAAGGTTGTTTTAAACGCGCTAATCTCATTTGGCAACATCCAGATGGAAGACTGGTCTGCCCAATGTCCATGTTAAAGTCTCTTATTAAAGCATATCACTTGCCAGCTCATGTTGGGGTACAAGCATTAATAAAACAAATCCAAAAGGATTGGTTTGCCCCAGGACTTTCTGCTTCTGTACAGCATTTTTTTGAGCAAGTGCTCCACTTGTTTACAGTATAACATTTCAAAAGGCACAATGGCTCCCACACAACCACTGCCAACTCCAATGGGACCATTCTGCGCTTTGCAATGAAATTGTATTAAACTTCCACCTTGTGCTCGTTTCAAATATGTTTTAACTGTTGTTAATGTTTTTTTTTTTTTTTTTTCTGGGTGGTTAGAAGCCTACCCATGCATTAATAATGATGCTATTTCAGTTGCTAAAAAACTTTGTTATGAATTGATACCTCGTTTTGGTGTTCCCTGTCAAATATATTCAGATCGTGGAACACATTTTACTGCTCAGTTAATTGATTCACTGTGTAAAATGTTAGGCATCACTCTCACATTTCATTGACCACAGGCATCATGTATTATTGAACGCATAAATCAGACACTAAAAACAAGACTGGCTAAAATTACTACTGAAATGGGCCTCACTTGGGTACAGGCCCTACTGCTAGCCCTACTCTCTATGAGAGCTCAAGTACATCCTACTAAAGGTCTTTCTCCTCATAAAATCCTCATGGGCCTCCCTATGTGTATGCCCATGACTCCACCACCACCTTTTATGAGTATAATGAACTTGATCATAATATTCTCCTGTATTGCACTTCTCTTGTTTCTTTTTTACAGTTTCATCTTCGCCAGGTAGCAGCAGCTCAACAAACTCCTGATCCTTTCCTGTCCACGGCACTACAACCAGAAGACTGAGTATGCGTCAAGTCATTCTCTCAAAAAGCAGCTCTTCAACCACGTTAAAAAGGGCCCTTCCTGGTTCTGCGGATGACATCATCAGCGGTTTGAATACAAGGCTCAGGCTCACCCACCTGGATTCACATATCGCACGTTAAAAAGGTCATCCCATCAAAAAGTCAACAACCTCTACCTTTTGCTACTCCTAAAGTCATACTGTACCAGCACCTGACAATGCCTCACGTTTATCCATTTGGACAACCTCACCAAGTGCAACCGCCACTTCCACAAAAGTACTGCACAACTATTTTGGCAGTTATTCTTGTCATTTTATTTTGTGGCCATTTTTACTTCCTGCTTCAATTACGCCTCATGCCAAACGAACTGCATGGCATCCACCTTTCAACACCTATCAAGCCATTAAATATGCATCATCCCTCAACGTCTCAGACTGTTGGGTTTGCACTGCTATTCCTACTGTTCATGGGGGATTGATGCTAAATATAGTCTCTTTAGGGGTTAATGAAACCTGGACAAATTTGATCTACGATGCATCAAATGTTATTTCAAAGGACAAAATAGCATTACAGTTGTCCCTCCGTCAAAACAAAACTGTGTGTTTTCAAAAACTTGGTAAAACCAGAGTCGAGTGGAGCCATTGTAACAAAACAGTGGTATATAACTGCACTGCGGAGAATTCGGGTTGTGTAACAGACTTTTCACCTGTAAAGAGACTTGTTAAGGACTCTATAGCTAACTTTTCCCAGAAAATAGAAACTTTTTATTCAAAAATATTCCAATGACTGCAAGACACTGGGGGTCGTTTCAAACCTATCAACATCACCATTAAAGCAGAAAATTGTTATTTTGTGTGCAAAAGAAAAGCATATAAACAGGTCATAGGACATCATCACCCATACTGTGTTCCACCTACACTCAGTATACTAGATGTACCTTTGTATGTCACAGGAGTGTTCTGCCAGTGGACTGTTGACAGAACCAACACTACAAAAGGTGTCTGAGTAATACGTGCATACCACACCAGTGGCAGCTACAGTAAAACAGGGTTAATTCATTGTACTCACCCTCATTGTAGCCCATACCACACAGACAAATGGGAGGCATCTGCGTATGTAAGTATGTGATTGGCTATGACCTAGGAGCAATAGCTGACTCAGTGTTGTGAACAACATACAGAATGGGCTTTGTGGGTGAGGTGTGTGACATATGTGCACAATCTGACAGCTGCATATTGCATTGTCATCACTAGGTTAATAACCCTGTACCCATGAACTACCACCTAGGCAGCGGTCAACATAATGGACACTGTGTGTAAGGGATGGTGCTGTGCAGTTTAGCTCCCTGAGCTAGTGACATCGCCAAGCCTATTAGGTAGTCATAAGAGGCAACCCTAGTCATGACAGGGTGTCATCCATGAACATGGAGATCAATGTACAGCCATACTCATCACTCAAGTGACCAATATCAGATCACATATCACCTTTATGGGGTATTGCCCATGTTTGGATGGGTGACACCAGCCTTCACAATCCTCATCTCCACTATGTAGCATGATGCCTACCCTGCATAAAAACAAGTCCAACACTGTGATGTTGGACATGGTACATGTACATATCCTGATCTGAAATACATACGTCATGGACATCCACCTTCCTAGTACAAGGATCGCCACATGCTGGACAGATCCTTGTGCCATACACGTTGCATACGCCTGCCATACTATACAACCCTGTCAAGCAAAGCTGCACATTTCACCTCTGTCAGACATAGTGTGATGACCGCATGGTAGATGTATCATTAACCGTCTGGATCAGTTATGTAGCACTGCTTCACCTGGCGCCGAAAACATGGCTGTCAGCTACAGCTAGAAAACCTTACAGCCTGCACTCATACATGGCCTAGGGCATATGGACTACTACATGACCTTGGCCATACATGCTATAGTTGATAACCATCCCTGCAAATACCATCCAGCTAGCAATTTTCCCATGTGTATCACATGTGCAACACAGGCGATACATGGCAGGATGTTGAACTGCTGTACAGTGCCGTGTAGATGTATATGGCAAAACACATGCATGTAAAGGCTTCCGTGTGCATGTCTGCATTGTCACAGGTCATGTCCGTTAAGGCAGTGTCTGTGTTGATATGTGACATATACACAGCATCAAGGTCGACAGCATTAATGTGGACACATCCAGGCATGTGCTGATAGGTAAGAACATCAGTACAGGCAAATAGACATGCCCACATCAAGACAGCATCCACATGGAGTATGAGCAATGTAATCAGGTGACACACATATATGGTGATAATATCCAATCCCCATTAGGTGTCACATGTGTGTGAAACAAACATGTCAGTGGTGTCAGTGTCATGAAGATTTGCAAAGACAACTGTTCATATGTACTAAATGTGATACACATGTATGTGCAGCTGTATCTCTGTGCATCTCTGAGATACTGTGACCTGTCTCCATCATTATGTCTTCCAGATATGCCTCGAGCAAGGCTCCCAGCCTATACCCGCTTGGAGGATGAGGCCCTTATACCTTATCTCCAAGACAACTATGATGTCTTGTTTAGCCATGTGCCACAGCATGCACAGCAGCATGATGACATATGGCAGAAACTTTGCAGGAGGGTTAATATGTGGGTGGCCATAACCGCACATACCATCAGGTGTGCAGACACTGCGTGGACCTCATCAGACATGCAAAACAGTGTGCGAATGCAATCGCCAGGGAACAAGGTGCAACAGGTGGTGGGCCACCAACCCAGCCCCCACTCACACGGACCGAGGAGCTACTGGCCAACCTGGGGACACCATCAGAACAGCATCTACAAACTTTAGCTGCCATCATGGAGTTAGGTGTCTTTCAACCAGAGAGCCTGGAGTTGCCTGGTAAGTCACTACTGCACATATAACTATTATATCCCATATAGTTGCATGTGTCACTGTACAATATGTAATGTAACATCATATGCAAGGCATGTATACACATATGCCACATACTATACTATGCTACTCTGTGTATGCACACATGTGCATACTCCATAGTATATCCTATTGTACTGGTGAATGTGTTAACATGCACATTGCACCCTGTAGCTGTCATACAGTCATAGATAATGATCATACTGCTGTGTCACCCCTATATAGGGACCTCTGGCATTCCGCAGAGACAGCAGGCCATTGCAGGAAAGACAGTTATAAGTATCAGGCATGTTAATGCACATATCTATTCACCATGTGGCCAGTTAACACATGTACATATAATGTATGGCCCGGTCACAATATACAGGTTGTATCTTTAATCCATCACACTGGCAACCCATGTGCAATACTTACAAACTAAGTGAAACACCGACATGAAATTTGAGAAACTGTCATTGCTAGATGTGTGGACAGCTGTGCATACAACGGTGAATGTGTTGTTCAATGTAGGAATATGTACTATACATCAGAATTACACATGTGGGGTACACAAACAGTACTACACAGTGAGCTGGAGTATGAGCAGCCTGCAGGATTCACCATTGTGGAATATGCCCCTGCAATGAGTGCACACATTGTGGTGTGCCATGTGACATGTCCATGACATGTAGTGGTCCGGCTGCAACATTGTCTCACTATCCCATAAAACATACCCCACATACCAAACATACAACCCTTTGTCTGCATAACCTGTGGACAGTGAAATATCTGACATCTATGGCTGCATGTCACATGGGACAACACAGACATGTGAGATAGATGGCCATCACAACCGTTTGGCCAACACATGTTCATACATGGCCATGGAGGATGGCCAGAGACATGTAGCAACACACAGTAGATGTGATGTGTTTGTGTGTACACCCTGTTGTACATTGGCTACACATGGTCCAACTATAGCCTTTGTTGAATGGTTATACTGCAGATGTGGAACACTGGACATCCTACAAGCCTGTGCACAGCTAGTGGAGGCGTCACTTAATTCGACCACATAAGATGTGTTGAACATCGTGACTGTGTCACAGCATGACAGTAGTCACCAGTACAGCATCCACATACATACACAGACAACCACATCAGGCCACAGATACAGTACATTTCCCTTGCTGCTGTTGGACATCACTGTCAGCCATGCACCTTGTGTGTGGTACACAAATGTCATGTGGGACATGGTGTATTGACAAGTCTGCCATGTGTGGACATGGTTGCCAGGTAGCTAAAATATGTTTGCAGATGTGCAGGGGTGTCATCCGTATGTCCTTCGGTGACCTGTGTCACACATTACACATCATGGTTTAGTGTGTATACACCTCAGCGACATGGGTCACGATCCACAGTATATATGTATTGTGTATGCACACAGTCATGGCTATGCACTGTGTGTGTAATCCACACTGTATAGCAATAGAGATGCCTCATGATTTCATGTAATGGCACTGTGTCTGTACTTTACACTGTCTAGCAATATAGACGGCTCATAATACCCTTCAATGGTCATGCACATCTGCTAAAAGTGCATTTTATCTGTAGGGCATACAGACAACACTGCAATGTGACACCATTACACCACCGTACATGTGACAGGACACCATTGTGTCAAACATGTATGCATGTCAATGCACACATCAGCAGATTACATGTCATACCGCATGTTAATGTCAAGGTCATATGCCTCACATCAGCCATGTGTACTGTTAACCTGTGCTGGTCCACATGGTGTAACACAGGGTTGCATGCTTACTACCATGATTGTGTGAAATGCATGGCTTCTGCTATGACACATGCTTGCTGTTGTGTGCAACCCAGGGATGTATGATAACTACCACTATTATTGTCTGAGCTGCATGCCATCTGCTGTATCACATGCATGTTGCATGCCTACTGTCAAATCGCATGCATGGTGTGTGTGCGGGTGTGTGTGTGTGTGTGTGTGTGTGTGTGTGTGTGTGTGTGTGTGTGTGTGTGTGTGTGTGTGTGTGTGTGTGTGTGTGTGTGTGTGTGTGTGTGTGTGTGTGTGTGTGTGTGTGTGTGTGTGTCTGTATTGTAATGTAGAGTCTTTGTTTGTCTTCACAGGTGATGTAGGTGCGTTACCTTCCTGCAGTCCATCTGATGTTAGTGTCCCCACAGACTCTAGCAGTGATGATGAACATATGCTTGAGGCACAGGCAGGGTTGTCAGGGGCTGGATCTGTGCCATTGGTTACCATTGCACCTATATCCCCCTCATCCTCGCACACAGATCTCATGCCAACACATACCCCATCACCAGTGGCCATAGAGGAAGGACAGTTAGCGTGTGGTAGCTTGGAACAAGAATGTGTGGTGGCTACGGAAGGTGTATATTCACACCATGGTGTCAGTCAAATGACTGGAGATGTGCCACACAGGCATGTGTGGCCAGTGCTGCTAATAGGAGGACCTCTGGCCGACATGCCCCTGCAGGACAGAGCGCAGCAGCTGGTGTCACCAGATGCATGTTTCAGACTGTAATGACGGCACAGGCACGTGCTGAATGGCAGAACAGAGAAGGGCAGAGGCTTCAGAGGGCTGCTATCCGTTCTTTAAACGACGACATCCAGGCATTGGCAAATGCTCAACAGCAGATTGCTGATGTTTTGGACAGACGATTGGGTGACATGGTTGGAATCCTTGACTGTGGCATGACAATCCACGAGCGTGAGCTGTCTGTGCTGGAACATCTGGTAGGAGTGAGGTGTAGGGCATGTGGACGTAGGCCAGCTACATCACCTGGTGCAGGTCTATGTGAATGAGATACATCACATGCCCGCTCCCATAGTGGCGGTAGCAGCAGCAGTGCAGCTGGTGCTGCACTGTCCACACCAGGATACAGTAGGCCACGTGGACATGGCCCTGGACAGTCCCAACTGGGACATGGTTCCAGTGGACATGTGTCATCGGACAGTACCCAATCTGCACCTCTGCCTGGTAGTGCCCGTGCAACCCCTGGCAGGTACAGATCACGTGGCCGTGGCCAGACACCATGAGCTACAAATCCTGGTCTGTACAGTCTGGAACTGTCAATAATACCCCTATGTAGGCCAGACACATGGCAGAACTGTGTGCACACATACACGCACACACCAGAAACATCTGTAGGGCACCGCAACACTCACATGCATAACAACCACACATGGCCAATTAGATCACAGGCCCTAACCCACACACATGATGCCATCCACTGGTGCAGCCTAGGCCCTGGCAAACATTATCACCCTGTGCATATGATGATGGCTGTGCCGCAACCCTGTCATCCACACTATCGGTGCAGGGACATGCTCATATGGTCTGATGCACAGGGTGAACAGAATAGGGAGATAAGTGTAGGTTACAATTGTTGTGTACTGTTGACATGCAGCAGACATACCATGTAGTACAGGTTTAGAAGGTATTGTTTTCTGTTCACAATATGTGTCTTGGTAACAACAGTAACAGCATGTTGGTAATGATGTCCTGCTTCCCTCCTTCAGGTCTAATTGCATGTGCTGTTGAGTACCAGTGTTTGTAGTTTCCCATGTGTAAATGTGGACTACTCACAGGCATGTATGGTAATACCAGCATGCTATACGTAGCTTCAACCTCACTGTTAGAAAGGCTGACATTCCAAAGATGTCTACACATCTACTGATCCAGGAGCATGTGAGCTGTGTACTAAGCTACAGTGGCTAGAGACGGGACATCCATACCGGGTGACATCACAGGTACAGTTACATGGGGCAGGGAGTTTACATAGCGGTCTAGCTGATGACAAGGGTAGAGGCCAGTTGATAGCGTGAGGCCTCACTGTGTAGCAGTAATACACATTCACATTACAGGATGAGAACACACACACACACACACACACACACACACACACACACACACACACACACACACACACACAGGTATTCACACACATGTATTCAGACACAGTAACACACCCACACTCACGGGGTCAATGACACTGTAACACACACACACACACTTTATAGTGTTGAGGTGAGGACCCCTGCCTATGTGGTAATCACTATTACAGTACTGTGCACCCACATGACACGACACAGAGAATGAACATATACAGGTAGTCAGTAATGCCTAAGATCGACGGCATCAACAGGGTATTAGATTGCATCACCTGGAGGGGTTAGGGTCCTATCTGTTCACTATGGTAACATACATCCTCACTCCATGGACCAGACAGCCATACATACACACACACACACACACACACACACACACACACACACACACACACACACTGTGGAGTCCACAATTGAATGCACCTATGTCATGCACATACAGATAGCTCACACGTGTGTGATACACACCCCACCCCTGCCTATGTCTTGCTTTCTACACTGCAGTATGTACAGATCTCTATAACAGTGTACAGGGGTGTGTAACAACTGGGATGTATTCCCCACCATACGTGGCATATATAGACACACAAGCAAACACACATGGCAGTACTATGAACAAACACCTGCTATCTTATGAAACGTATGACAGACATGCAGCAGTATTGCCCGCATTACAATGTGTACCGACACTACTTTTGGCAATTGTGCTGATATATGCACACGGGAGGTCTTAAGTGTTACAGGTGTCAAGTGATTTACAGTCAGTGACACCCTAACTACTGTGTAGGTTGTATGTCTTCCCCTTCAATTAACAGAAACATAGCTTAGTGTTTGCACATGTTATGTTAGGACAGCTTGTGACACACCTGTGAGCTGTCTTCAGCAAACATCCATCTGCAAAGATGGCCCACCACTTTATGTCCACACATCCATCCATACCTGATGTACATCTTACCGTACTGTCAGCATTTCACCATATACAGTTGGCAATGATGGGGCTGCATTGCAACTGCATGTTGTAGTAAGACACAGATCACCTGCAAACATTAGCTACTGCACACACATGGTAGCTGAATGCACACCACTACATGTACATGTATGTAGGTCCTACATTCCTGTCATTTAGCCATGTTTGTAGGCATTGCAATTGGTGGACATGTGTGATGACATACATGACACATGGACTGTTGTATGATATGATAATTGTCATGGGTAACCAGTACAGAGGGAATGTTAACTCAGTCAACATTGCTATCACACCTTATGTACTGTTAGCATTTAACAGCCATGGACCTACCTTCCATGTGCATATGTGTAATTTCTGTAGCCACCTGTCTGCACATAGGACAGCAACAGCTATGCTATGTACATATGTGTTGTGTGTGTGTGTGTGTGTGTGTGTGTGTGTGTGTGTGTGTGTGGGGCATGTACATATCCATGGCAGGTACATGTATGTCATATCCAAACATGAGGGTGCTTACTGGTGTACAGCAACAGTCATCTGTTACAGCTGTATATGACCCAGGGCCCCTGTTATGTGTACAGCCGACCTGGTTATGAACAGTGGTATCATTGCATTGCATAAGGCATGATGCAACTGTGTCAGTACATGAGTAGTCTGCACAGTTGCTGTAGAGCTAGGTACAGTCCACTGGTTTTGGGTCACATGGTGTTGTACTAATATATGTTCTACCACATGTATGGATGTGTGTTGCTGGTCCAAGGACATGGTGATGTCTGAGGGCTACATCTTAGAATGCGGCTTTTGACACTGTGATCTGTACCTGACACATCTGTGATGGCTTTTGAGGGTGTACTGATCAGTACATGTGAGTGGCCTTCATGTACATGGGGACACCACCACCTGGAGTGGTTCATAAAGGTGTTATGGCCCATATGTCTGTATCTGAGGTATACAGTGGTAGTGCTATTGTGCACAACTGAGCCTGCAGCCAGGTGTTCCTCACTGCACAGATGTCAGTATTCCCCATTGTTGGATCTACATTGGCAGCTGTGATTACGAACGCTACACATCTAGCACAGTTTAGAATACACATACATTGCAATTGTCCTCTAGGTGTCAAGGTGTTAACCTGGTCTCAGGACATTCGTCTATGAATGGCACTATATGGGCAAAGTAGCTACTCCTGGCAGGACATCACCACGGGTGGTATTAGTATGCCAGGTTTAGATTTGTACATCTAAGGTGATGAACAGCAGCATATGTTCCCAGGATTCATGAAGCTCGGCGCAAGGCCGGCGTCAGGCTTGCACTGACCATGCGGCATGAGGATGGCACAGTAGCGCCAAATGCATAGTAATGAAGGCACGCTGCCGACACAGCCACATCCACAGGAAAGGAGCACAAGTGCATAGGGCGTGTCGAAGAGCCGCACGGAGGCATGGAAATGGCAGCTGTTGATGTGCAACCTAAAATGCTTGCATATAACAAGTTGCAAGATAGTAACCACGTCAGTGTCCCTGGATACTGAAATGTATGCAAAGCATGCAAGAAAGTACCTGCGAACACAAAGTGACGAAGCAAACAGAAATGCACAGTAGGGAATAATGGGTCCCTATCCCGTGAACAAATGACATGGAAGACCGTGTGGCCATAGTCCAACGCAGTGTAGATAACCATACCAAGTGGAAATGAAACGCATCATATGTTAGCGATCTGCCAGTAGGTACGTCCAGCCCAATGGTGAGGGTCACCAGCTGACCCATAATGTGAGGGAGGGTACACAGCTGGGCAGATGTGTCCATAACAAAATACACGAGAAATGTAGATATCTAGCGACCGTATGTCCAAATTATATCCCACAAGGCATGTAACAGTCACATACAAAAGGTATGTCCGTATTTCACATACCAAATGTGATAGGAAATAGAATAAGCATGTAAACGAAACAGAAGGAGCATACAAACAGCTACAACAATAAGGACACATGTAGGCTGAAAGGAACAGTATCATCCGTACCGTCGACTAGGATTACCACCTGTCCCACTTTGCGAGCGACAGTCCCTCTTTGGGCAGTTGTGTCCAGACAAAAACCTGTAACAATGGCAAATGTCCTGAGATTATAGGACAAAATTATTCCCTATATGTTATGTAATAGTTGCATTAAACAGGTTTTCTGTATCTAAATTACATAAATGTTATAAGAAACAGAATAAGCAACTGAACTGCTACAAGAATAAGATTTTATATAGGCAAAAAGTCTAAGTTCTATCCTGTGTACTGACCGTGGGTATGTGTCGGCCTGTAAAATGTGATGTGTGTACCAAAAATGTCTCACTTTGGCCAATTGAAAGGTGGCAACCCTACCGTCGACTGTGGGGAGGTGTTGTCCACTACAGTTGGATATGTGTATGGAATATATCCCATCCTGGACATAGGAAAATGTGGCATCCTACCAATGAGTACAACAGGCTGCCAAAATCCGGAAGTCAGCGGTACAAGCTGAACTTGTCAGGATGTGTCACAGTCGAACGGGTAGTACCCAGGTATACCAAACATGTAATGAAAGAGAAGTATGGGCGTGTACCTATGTGCGTGAGGTATAGCACGTGGAAAGCAAACATGGCAGGGTAGTCCACACAACCATACAGGTACCAGACACATGTAGGGTATTCAATGTGTTACTCTGGCCGTGTCATGGCCCAACAACCAAAGCACAGATGTATGGGGTTTGAGGAATCTGTGTGTGTGGGGTGGATGGGTAATGGTACAATCCTCCAAGGTGATACTGTGTCGTATGCAGAATAGGTGAACCGGAGGTGTATGAGGGAGCAGCAGGTGAAGCTGAAAGAAACACAAACACATGTATAAACAGCTGCAATACAACCAGACAGGCCATACTGCAGAACACAATCCCACAAACAGATGAATATTGAAATGTGCGATACAAATGTATAGATATGTCACCAGCACATACCCACAGATTGGTCCTGATGGAACTGGCCATAACAAATGCAACACACCTGGATGGAACTGGCCATAACAAATGCAACACACCTGGATGCATAATGGACTACCCAGCATCCCCTCCACATCACACAACCCGCTCCTGTACCTGAACGTCCACCAAATCCAGCCGTACTTGGCCTACTGGTGTGGTGAAGCCACAGCTACACAAAGTAACCACTACGCATATGTAGTAGGTAGTGTCACCCTAGGCGGTTGCAGGATTGCACACGACCTCAGCACATTTTCGTAACTCCAAAATGATGTTCGGTATACCTCTTGTTGTGGATCGGTACAATTTTTGGATATCCCTCATGGGATACGTAACCTGTGTAAACATTAGAATGGAAGACACAAAGTCCAGTCCTGTACATATCTGGACAGAAGTTGGAATGTGCATTAGAGGTGTACGACACTGTCCAGCCCTAAGTGGTCATGCAAAACCTACTACCCAGGATCAAACACTTGCCCGTGATGCACGTGTCCCGACACGAATAAGCGGAAATATATTGCACACATTCGCATAGTGGCAAATGGTATAAGGGTGATGAAGGCACTGATGTAAACAGGATAACCCTGCTCTACTGTGTGAGGGACACTTAATGTGTGTGTAGGTGTGACCGACCATACCTGTCAACCTCTGAGAGCAAGATATCTAGACAAAGCCGTGAATAAAAGTATACCTGTCAACCTCTGAGAGCAAGATATCTGGACAAAGCAGTGAATAAAAGTGCACAAAGGCCCAAAAGTATGGACAATTTGTAAAGAAACTGAGAAAGTTGATAGAATAACAGTTTGTACATTGTCATTAATTTCCTGAAGAGAATGAAGTCTGAAACTCAACTGTCTGTCATTATGTTCTGACTTCAGTCTTTAATGACTAGCTACTGATCCGTCAGAAAACAACAGTGTATTACAGAGGTCCGTACATATTTACAGTAACAAACCTTCACATTTGTTTACTGTACCACTGCATACTTGTAGTTAATTCATGTCCAAAATAATAATCCTCGTATGAATGCATACAGGAAATAGTCAAATGTGAATGGGAATACCCCTCACCGTGGATTATGTATTGTAACCACCCCCACCCATATTATGTATTGCCAACATAAAAAGCTGCTGACAGGTGCCGAAAGACCAGTGTCTGTAAACACAGGTAAACCTCTATATAATGGACAAATTCTGTCCATGTGCTTCGTCTGACATTTGAACTTGGTCAGGGCAGTTCCGTTCACCAGGCGGACAAGCCTAAACCCAGATCACCACAGGAACACCCAGACAATCAAAGACTTGTATGTGCCAGGACTATAAGCCTTGGAGTTCTGCATATCCTTGGAGTGATTAAATATGCAGCTTGGGTCCAGAGCAGTAGGGAATAGGGAATGTGTAATATGTAGTACCGCGTTTTTCCCAGCAGGAGAATGGATGCCTGTGTTGTAAGTGAAGTGGTGAGGCATATGTTAATGTAGCTATGTACTATGGGTATGCATATAAATGAGTCAGAACACCAATAGTATAGTGGTTACAGCATCCGACCAACGTGAATGCAGTCCCGGGTCAACTACGACTACAGCACATATGAGTTAATGAATGCGTGTGTGCTGTAAAGACATTTAAACATGTAAAGGTGAACGTGTGTTTCGCATATGTCCATTAACCGGATTACAGATATTGTACTGGTACCATCACAATTAAGAAAGCCCACATAAGCACAAAGACTTAGTAAACATATGTAACCCACAATAAGGATATGCAAGTGTGCCTGCGCGTGTGTAATCCGCTCACAACATAGCAAATGAATGCTGTTTTCTACACGTTTATTTATATATCTATATATGGATATATATATTTGTGTATAGATATATATCCACAGACTTAAACTAAATAAATATATGAAATAAAGAATGTACAGACATATATATCTATATATTACATAAACTGATATATACATAACAAACATAGAAACATTTGTCCTTGTAGATATAACACATGTACATAAAGAGGTTACGTCATAGCTATTATGGATAGACATACAGACATGCAAGAAAGGTAAATACACTGCTGCTTTCCAAACCATTGCCTGGAAAGTACCAGTGTGCCAAATCTGCAAGTTCTACTCTTTAAACATGGATATAGGTGTCCTTTGCAGGACTCCAAAAAGTGGTTGTCTACAGGCAACGGCCAGTAATTATTGACGCAAAGGAAGTCACATCCGCAGCTACAGTATAGCTGTACATGCAACAGTAGCTTGTGCAAGGGTAATAACAGATGGGTTGACAGAATGTATGACATATGTCCCGATACGCGGAGAGTGGATAGTGCTTAGAAGTATCTTCAAACTTTATTATCGTTCACATTAAATATGTCTTATGACTACTGTGGAGGGGTGTCAGGTATGGGAATCATGGGAATGCAATAATGGGCCTAGGTTCACAGGTGTTGGTTGGCACAGATTTATTAGGTCCGCCCCATGGGAGTGATTAATATTCATATGTGGGTATAGCACACGCATATACCTTCCAAAAATGAAGAACCCATCTACTGGATATTGTGTAAACCATTGGGGGAAGACGTAGGGACTTATATCAGTGTCATGTAAGCGATTATCATGGACGTACATGCGTACGAATAAGATGGTAAGCATACCTCTCAATCTTTCAGAATAAGACATCTGGACAAAGGCATATTTAAATAAGTACAAATAGGGACTATGTTAAATATTCCTCCTTCAAAGTTAGAACGTTGATAGAATAATGGATAATTCTTTATTATGAATGTTTTGAGAGTTATTAGTTATAAACTACTAATGTCTGTCATTATTATCTAACCTCACAGTCCTTAATGACCTGCCACTAATTTACCAGAAAGGCACAATAATAACAAAAAAAGGAACAACATTATAAGTCTAAGTTCGGGACATTTACCCAAAATGTGTACAGTTGAGAGGTATGAAGGTAACCCTGTCCTAAATAAATGTACAGAACTAGTGATATCAGGTGGACAGGTGTAAGGAAAGACGGGATGACAAATGACAAAACATGTATAAGTGATAGTCAATGTGGAAGGTTAATAGTGTCCCTCAGGGTGTTATGCAGTGTCCCCGATACAGTGTTCAGTATCCCACACTTGCATGTGAGTTCTGCCACTGACGGAAAGCGCAAATACCGGCGAACACATAAGGTAGATGATAGCATAATATGTTTTGATTAGCACCTGTTGGATTTTGTGAGGAACACAACACTCTTGGCGGATGTGTCCTGCAAAAGGAATGTAATGGCATCTGGCCTGTGATTTCTTCTTGTGTGTAGTGGTGTAATAAAATGATATATCTTGTATCAGAAACAGATACATGTTATAGGAAACAGTATTATCGACTATACTACTACAAGAAAATTCTGGAGGTATGAAAAGCGCTGAAGTAGTCAGTTTAGTATTGACCGCAGGTATGTGTTGACATGTCAAATGTCACAGCTGTATATATAGTACCTATAGGGCTGTCATCATTACAAATGATGAAAGTGGGAGCTGCTTTGTAGAAATGTCAGACGTAGCAGGTCAAAACATACCTACAGCCATGCATACTCCACAAATAGACATATTAGCACACAGCAAAGCTTAGGCCAGGGGTCATGGAGCCTTGGCCGGTGTGTACGAGTAGAGGAAGAGTAGAACAAGGCAAGATGTCTGCCGAGCTATTCAGCAATATCCTGTAGGGGCGTGTAAGACAGCCCCTAAACCGAACATTGCACGGACAATGTTAGGATATGCAAATTACCCCATTTGTAGGTGAAAGCTATGCAAATTATGTAAATCTACGATACATGAAACAGTAAGCTGTCCGTGCAAGAGTAGAGTTATGTGCAGAAATGTACTCGGATGTTAACCGAGTTACGTTCTGCAAGTAGCTAAACGGAGCAATGTCAGCTGCAAATAAAGGATGAATTCAGTTGAAGAAGCATGCCAATGGCCAAATATAAGGCCAGTGGCATATTTTTCCATTGGAAATTAATAAAACTCTATTTGTCCTCCCCTGATCTCCGGTGTGTAAGCGTAGCACAGCGGCGCGAAAATGCGCTGTGCTTTTAAAACAAGAGAAATATTTAAAATACACATAGAAATTGTAATTCTCGTTAACAGTTAGTTCGCCATGCAGGTGAATGGCTAGCTGAAGTCAAGATGGCTACTGAGTACTGGTTGCTGTGTGTGGAAGCGCTCTGTCAGAGATGTAACCAAGCATTAGTAGGCAATCCGATGCAATTGAGGCTGAGGATAGTGAATCACAATTTGTCATGCCATATGGGCCAAGTCACTACAGTGGAAGAGTAGATTAAGGGGACTATCAGAGTAGAAGATAGGTGACATCATGAGTGTGTATGTATAAAACACTGTAATCCTATCGGAGCAATGTGTCACATGTTTGCTGTCAGTTAATCATCAGTGGAAGAGGCGTGTTATGATTTATCCTAGGTACAGTCAGGAAGCTGATATTGTACGCCATGGATATCACTGAAGTTTCTTGCAAGCCTGCTGACAGTGTGTTCGTGCCTGTGAGCGCCTGTAAGCCTGAGTAAGCATGTGTGAGCATGTGTCAGCCCGTGTACGTGCGTTGAAGAATGAGTAAGCTAGTGTAAGCATGTTGAAGCCCGTGTAATGTCGTGTAAGCCAGTGTACGTGTTTGTAAGCATGTATAAATCTGTACTACACACATCACACACGTACTGGACACTCTGAAACACATGCTGCCAATACTACACACGTCAGTCAAATGGCACATGGATGGATAATAAATCTTCAGAATCAACAGTGCTGTAAACTATACTACATTGATGGTCATAGCTGCAATACATCATGCCTGCTTACATACACCTAGAAGGATATCACACTTTGTGTTAACATTTTAACATTAATACAGTGCTATAACGCCACCCTGAGCATCAGCATCATGTTAGTCTGTTCCTACATCTATGTTACACATTACAGGTGGTGGCACAGGTGTCATCATATGCACAGGGTATGGTGTTTCTTTTCCAGAGCCTGTCATTGAGCCATGCAATCAACATGTAAGTATGTGTGTGTGTGAGGGGCAACAGTGTTTGCATGGCCCAATGTTGATGCAATGTGTGTGTGTATGTGTTAGCCCTAGCTGTTTGTTTCATGTGTGTGTGTGTCTGCATGTACACAGTTTCAGCATGTGTCATGCATATACAGGAGGTTGTGGGACAGTCACAGACCGTACCTGCCAGGCTGTACAGATCGCCATTACTGGCCATGGACACACCTGCATGCATTCAACAATATTCCAGTCCTGCACCTGTCAATGTATACACATACATTCTTGGGATCTGTATCACAACATGTGGATAAATGGGAGTCAGTAATGTTAACCTGATTTGCATAGTAGTGTCAGGTAATACATAGTTATATGAGCCATACTCATCCTCCAAAGTAATAACCACTGCTGACTGTTGCTGAGATGTGCACACGACCGTTTAAAGGTGCTGTACTATCATTGTTGTCAATGTCCCTTGTAATACCCAGCAACAGAATAACTGGTCACTACACAACTATAACCCAGGATCACTACAGCACACAGTATATGCACTATCACAGAGCCATAGCAGATTTACATACATCAAAGTTGTTCACGTACAGATAATGCAGTACATTCAATAGTGCTAATATCCACATACATATCAATATCTATCTACATTACATATATATAAATAGATATACACACAAACACACACTTGGCAGGGTTGGGGTCAAAACACAGACCTAACTACCGTATCACACTACAGCATTACGCAGGTACAGAACGCGCTACCGTGATTACTATATCACAGCATTCACACAGGCATACGTCTAGCTTGCTGGCATCAGCATCAAAGGCAAAGATGCTGTACGGATTCTACGGAGGGTGAATAGTGTAAAAGCAAAGTATTGTTGTCATGCAGCAGGAAACTCTCACACACACACGTGGCAGGATTGGGATTAGAACACAGACCTAACTACTTTATCACACTACAGCAATACGCATTTACAGAATGCGCTACCAAGATTACTGAACACAGCACTCCCAGAGGCATACTTCTAGGTGGGTGACATCATCCGCAAAGGCAAAGACGCCGATAGGGAATGTATGTGGTGTGAGGCATCTAAAAGCATTACCGTGTCCCCAGGCAGCTGGAAACACACACACACACACACACACTGGGCAGGGCTGGGAGTCGAACATACACCTAACTACCTTATCACACTACAGCAATACGTATTTACAGAACGTGCTACTGAGATTACTGAACACAGCACTCCCAGAGGCATACTTCTAGGTGGGTGACATCATCTGCAAAGGCAAAGACAATGATAGGGAATGTATGTGGTGTGAGGCATCTAAACGCATTATTGTGTCCCCAGGCAGCTGGAAACACACACACACACACACACACACACACACACACACACACACACACACACACACACTTGGCAGGGCTGGGAGTCGAACATACACCTAACTACCTTATCACACTACAGCAATATGCATTTACAGAATGTGCTACCAAGATTACTGAACACAGCACTCCCAGAGGCATACTTCTAGGTGGGTGACATCTTCCGCAAAGGCAAGGAAGCCGATAGGGAATGTATAGAGAGTGAGCAGTCTGAAAGCATATTACTGTCCCAAGGTAAACGTAGGCAAACACACGGCAGTGGTGTGATCGGGGCAACTAAATATCTACAGAGCACTACAACAACACTACAGACAGTACACCCTGCAAGACAGTCAGCCATTGTGTTCAATGTAGGCATCCATCGTGACGTTGAAAATGGACATCTGTTGCCTGGATGTCCACCATCGCTATACAGGATGTCAATGGCCATGCCCATACACAGAGGTACATCACCGACACAAGGTGTCACTGGCAATGCCCATATGCTTAGTATCACACATCCGTTTGGAATGTACTGCGTGTCCATCTACACAATGGCGTACTGGGCATGCTCACACACTTAGAAGTTGCAAAGGGCCATCTTGCATGCACACGGATTCTAAACACGTAAGGGCGCAGTTTGGAATGTACTGGGTGTCCAACTACACAATGGCGTACTGGGCATGCTCACACACTTAGCAGTTGCAAAGGGCCATCTTGCATGCACACAGATTCTAAACACGTAAGGGCGCAGTTTGGAATGTACTGTGTGTCCAACTACACAATGGCGTACTGGGCATGCTCACACACTTAGCAGTTGCAAAGGGCCGTCTTGCATGCACACGGATACTAAACACGGAAGGGCACAGTATTGTATTACTGTCCCCACGTACATGACGGCCACTCACATGTATTGACCAGTACACACTGAGGAGCCATCACAGATGTCTCAGGAGTAGATCACAGAGGTACACACCGCAGTCTACAATGTAGCCCTCAGACACCACCATGTCATTGGACCAGCAATACATCAACACAACACCGTGTGACGCATGACCAGTGGACTGTACATAGGTGTACAGCAACTGTGCAGACTACACATGTACCGACAGGGTTCCATCATGTGTTATGCATTGCAATGATACCACTGTACATAACCAGGTCGGCTCTACACATAACAGGGGCCCTGGGTCTTACACAGCTGTGACAGATGACTGTCGCTGTACACCAACGAACACACATGTTCAGATATGTCATACATGTAATTGCAGTGGATATGTGCATGGACCACACACACAACACATATGTACATAGCATAGCTTTTGCTGTCCTCCGTGCAGACAAGTGGCTACAGCAATCATATGCACGTAAATGGGAGGTGGGTCCATGGCTGTTGAATGCCAACATTACATGAGGTAGCAATGTTGATCAAGGACACATTCCCTCTGTACTAGTTACTCATGACACCCATCATATCATACAACAGTCCATGTGTTATGTATGTCAACACACATGTCCACCGATTGCAATGCATACAAACATGGATACATGACAGGCATGTAGGACCATCACACATGTACAAACTGTAGTGTGCATGCAGCTGCCATGCATGTGCAGTAGCTGATGTAAGTAACTCATCTGTGCTGAACTACAACATGCAGTTGCAATGCAGCCCCATCATTGACACCTGTATATGGTGACATACTGACAGTACGGTAGGATGTACATCAGGTTTGGATGGATGTGTGTACGTAAAGTGGTGATCCACCTGTGTAGATGGATGTTCGCCGGGTACAGCTCACAGGTGTGTCACACGCCATCATACCATTACATGTGCAAACAGTACGCTATGTTGCTGTTACCTGATGGTGAAGACATAAAACCTACACAGCGGTCAGGTGTTACCGACTGTACATCACTCGACACCTGTAACACTTACATCCTCCCATGTGCATATAGCAGCACAATTGCCGGACATAGCGTTGGTACACATAATGCGGCCAATACTGCTGCATGTCTGTCAGATGTATCATCATATAGCAGGTGTATCATTCACAGTACTGCCATGTGTGTTTGCATGTGTGACCATATATGCCACATATGGTGGGGAATACATCCCAATTGTGACACACCCTGTACACTGTTGTAGACATCTGTACATACTGCAGTGTGGAAAGCATGACATAGGCAGGTGTGTTGCGTGTATCACACACATCAGTTATCTGTATGTGTATGACAGTTGTGGTCTCCACAGTGTGTGTGTGTGTGTGTGTGTGTGTGTGTGTGTGTGTGTGTGTGTGTGTGTGTGTATGTATGTATGGCTGTCTGGTGCATGGAGTGTGGGTGTATGCTACCATATGGAACACACAGGATCACAACCCCTCATGGTGATGCAGTCAACTACCCTGTTGATGCCATCGGTCTCAGCCATACTGGCTACCTGTACATGTCCCTTCTCTGTGTCGCATCATGTGGGTGCACAGTACTGTGAGGGTGATGACCACATAGGCAAGTGTCCTCACCTCAACACTATGGGGTGTGCATTATAGTGTTGTCGACCCCGTGAGTGTGGTCATGTTCCTGTACTGTGACAGGGTATTACTGCTACACAGTGAGGCCTCATGCTATCAAGTGGCCTCTAACATTATCATTGTCCAGACCGCTGTGTACAACCCCTGCACCATGTCAACATACCTGTGATGTGACTTGGTATGGATGTCACGTCTCTAGCCACTGTAGCCTATTAAACTGCACACAGGCTGCTGGATCAGTATATGTGTGGACATCTGTGGTATGTTAGACTTTCCAGCTGTCCGGTTGAGGCTACGTATAGCATGCTGAGATTGCCATACGTCCATGTGAGTACTCCACAGTTACACATGGGAGACTGCAAACACTGCTACCTGTAGACACATGCATGTAGACCATA
Source organism: Protopterus annectens (assembly GCF_019279795.1). Taxonomy (NCBI): domain Eukaryota; kingdom Metazoa; phylum Chordata; order Ceratodontiformes; family Protopteridae; genus Protopterus; species Protopterus annectens. The sequence continues at coordinate 1,859,980,820 of NC_056728.1, read as the reverse complement.
AGGAGGGAACCTGGGCATCATTACCAACATGCTGTTACTGTTGTTACAGAAACACATACTGTGAACATATAACAATGCATGCTACACCTGTACTACATGGTTGTGCACATATAACAATGCATGCTACACCTGTACTACATGGTATGTCTGGTGCATGTTAACAGTACACAACCAATGAAATATACACGTCTCTCACCATTCTTACACAACTAACGTAATATACACTTCCCTCACTAGTCATACACAACTAATGTAATATACACATATCACTATTCTGTTCACCCTGTGCATCAGACCATTTGAGCATGTCCCTGCACCGATGGTATGGATGACAGGGATGTGGCACAGGCTTCATCATATGCACAGGGTGATAATGTGTGCCAGGGGCATAGGCTGCAACAATGGGTGACATCATGTGTGTGGGTAAGGGCCGGTGATATGATTGGACATGTCTGTTCAGTATGCATGTGGGTGTTGTGGTGCCCTACAGATGTGTTTGCTGTGTGCAAGCATGTGTGCACACAGTTCTGCCTTTTGTGAGGCCTACACAGGGGAATTATTGACAGCTGCAGATTGTACAGACCAGGTTGTACAGCTCACTGTGTCTGGCCACAGCCACGTGACCTGTGCCTGCCAGGGGTTGCACGGGCACTACCAGGCGGAGGTACAGATTGGCTACTGTCCGACGACACATGTCCACTGGAACCGTGTCCCCACTGGGAACATCCAGGGCCATGTCCACATGGCCTGCTGTGTCCTGGTGTGGACAGCGCAGCACCAGCTGCACTGCTACTGCTACCAGCACTATGGGAGCGGGCATGTGAGGTGGAAGACTCATGTTGACCTGCACTAGGTGGTGTAGGTGGCCTATGTCCACGTGGCCTACGCCTCACTCCTACCAGATGTTCCAGCACAGACAGCTCACGCTCATGGATTGCCATGCCACAGTCAAGGATTCCGACCATGTCACCCAATCGCCTGTCCAGAACATCAGCAATCTGCTGTTGAGCATTTGCCAATGCCTGGATGTTGTCATTTAGGGTATGGATAGCAGCCCTCTGCAGCCTCTGCCCTTCTCTGTTCTGCCGTTCAGCACGTACCTGTGCCACCATTACAGTCTGGAACATGCATCTGGTGATACCAGCTGCTGCGCTCTGTCCTGCAGGTGCATGTCTGCCAGTGGTCCTCCTACAAGCAGCACCGGCCACATGCCTGTGTGGCACATCTGCAGATATTACACTGACACCATGGTGTGGAGACACACCTTCTGTAGCCACCACATGTTCCTGTTCCACGATAACAGACGCTGACTGTCCTTCCTCTATGGCCACTGGTGATGCGGTATGTGTTGGCAGCAGAACTGTGTGCAGGGAAGAGGGGGACATAACTGGGATGGCAACCATTGGCACAGATTCAGCCCCTGACAACCCTGCCTGTACCTCATGCATATGTTCATCACTGCTAGTATCTGTGGGGACACAAACATCAGATGGACCGCAGGAGGGTAATGCACCTACATCACCTGTGAATGCAAAGGAAGACTCTAAATTACAATAGACACAGGCACACACACACACACACACACACACACACACACACACACACACACACACACAGACCATGCATGTGATTTGACAGACGGCATGCATCATGCCTGTGATACAGCAGATGGCATGCAGCTCAGACATTAATAGTGTTAGTAAGCATACCCCCTGGGGTGCACAATACAGCAAGCAGGTGTCATATCAGTAGCCATGCAGTTCACATAATCATGGTAGTATGCATGCATCCCCGTGATACACCATGTGGACCAGAACAGGATAACAGTACACATGGCTGACGTGACCTTGACATGTAATCTGCTGATGTGTGCATTAACATGCATACATGTCTGACACAATGGTGTCCTGACATGTACAGTGTCATAATGGCCATCACATTGTGGTGTTGTCTGTATGCCCTACAGATAGAATGCATGTTTAGCAAATGTGCATGTGCATGGAAGGGTAGTGTGAGCCATCTACATTGCTCTACAGTGTGAAGTACAGACACTGTGCCATTGCATGGCATCATGAGGCATCTATATTGCTATACAGTGCATAATATGTACACATTGCATATCCATAACTGCATGCATACCCATGACATAACTGTGGATTGTGACCCACGATGCTGAGGTGTGTACACACCAAACCATGCTGTGTCATGTGACAAGTCACTGGAGGACCTACAGATGACACCTTTGCACAACAACTACAGAGTCTTAGCTGCCTGGCAACCATGTCCATACATAGTGGACTTGTCAATTCACCATGTCCAACATGACATTGCTGTACCACACACACGAGGTGCACAGCTAACAGTGATGTCCTACAGCAGCAAGGGAAATGTACAGTATCTGTGGCCTGATGTGGTGTCAATGTCTGTGGAAGGTATAGAGGTGACTACTGTCATGCTATGACACAGGCATGATGTTCAACACATCTTATATGGCAGACATCAGTGACACCTCCACTGGCTGTGCACAGGCTTTTAGGATGTCCAGTGTACCACATCAACTGTATAATCAGTCAACTAAGGCTATAATTGGACCATGTGTGGACAATGTGAAATAGGGTGTATACACATCACATCTACTGTGTGGCTACATATCTCTGGCAATCCCCCATGGCCATGTGTGCACATGTGTTGGACAAATGTGTGTGACAGCCGTCTATCACACATGTCTGTGTTGTCCCATATGACATACACCCATAGATGTCAGATATGTCACCATCCACAGGGCTATGCAGACAACAGGTTGTATGTGGGGTATGGGTTATGGGATAGTGTGACATTATTGCAGCCAATACACTACGTGTCTGGGACATGTCAGATGGCACATCACAATGTGTGCACCCATTGCAGGGGCATATAACACAATGGTGACTCCTGTGGGCTGCCCATATCACAGCTCACTGTGTGGTACTGTTTGCGTACCACACATGTTGTTCCACTGTATAGTACATATGCCTCCATTGTAGAACACCTCCACTGTTGTATGCACAGCTGACCACACATGTAGCGATGACAAATACTCTGGTTTCATGTCGGTGTATCATTTCATTTGTATATATTGCACATGGGTGGCCTGTGTGAATGATGGGTGATGCGACCTGTATATCATGAATGGAACGAACATCAAGTGTACAAGTGTTAACTGGCCACATGGCAAATAGATCTATGCTTTTACATGCCTGATACTGATGACAGTCTCACCTGCAACAGACTCATGTCTGTGCGGCATTCCAGAGGTACCTGTATAGGGGTGACACAGCAGTATGAACATTATCCATGACTGTATGACAGCCACAGGGTGCACTGTGCATGTTAACACATTCATCTGTACAATAGCATATAGTAAGCACATGTGTAGTATACTGTAGTATGCAGCATGTGTGTCCACATACCATGCATATGTTGTTAAATTACATAATGTACAATGACACATGCACGTAAATGGGATATAGTAGCCATATGTGCAGTACTGACTTACCAGGAAACTCCAGGCTCATTGGTTGGGAGACACCCACCTCCACGATGGCAGATAGTGTTTGTGGATGCTGTTCTGAGGGTGTCCCCAGACTGGCCAGTAACTCCTCAGTGTGTGTGAGTGGGGGCTGGGTTGGTGGCCCACCACCTGTTCCACCTTGTTCCCTGGTGATTGCAGTGGCATGCTGTTTTGCATGTCGTATCAGGTCCGTGCACTGTCTGTGCACCTGCTGGTAGGTGCGGTTATGGCCACCCACATCATTCACCCTCCTGCGAAGATCCTGCCATAGGTCGTCCTGCTGCTGGGCATGCTGTGGCACATGGCTGAACAACACCTCGTAGTTCTCATGGAGGTACGGGATGAGGACATCATCCTCCTGGCGGCTGTACATTGGAAGGCGTGTATGAGGCATTATCTGTAAGACATAATGATGGTGACAGGTCACAGTTTCAGAGATGTACAGAGATACTGCTGCACATACATTTCTGTGACATCTAGTACATCTGCACAGTTATCTTTGCAAATCATCATGACACTGACACGACTGACGTGTTTGTGTCACACACATGTAACACCCGTTATGCATTGGATATCATCACCATATATGTGTGTCACCTCATTACAGTGTTCATACTCCATGTGAATAATGTCTTGATGTGGGAATGTCTGTTTGCCTGCACTGGTGTTCTTACCTATCTGCACATGCCTGGATGTGTCCACGGTAATGCTGTTGACCTTGATGCTGTGTATATGTCACATATCAACACAGACACAGCCTTAATGGACTTGAGCAGTGACAATGCACACATATGCATGGAAACCTGTACATGCATGTGTTTTGCCATATATATCTATACAGCACTGTACAGCTGTTCAACATCCTGCCACGGATCGCCTGTGTTGCACATGTGATAGACATGGGACAATGGCTAGTTGGACGTCATTCGCAGGGATGGTTATCAACCATAGCATGTACGGGCAAGGTTTCCTAGCTGCAACCGACAGCCATTATGCCACCACGAAGTGCATCAGTGCCACATTACTGATCCAGACAGTTGATACTACATCTACCATGCAGCCATCACACTATGTATGACTGGAATGACATGTGCAGCTTTGATGGACAGGGTAGCATGGTATGGCGGGTGTATGTCACATGTATGGCACAAGGATCTGTCCAGCCTGTGGCGATCCTAGTATTAGGACGGTGGCTGTCCATGACATATGTCTTTCAGATCAGGATATGGACATGTAGCATGTCCATCATCATGGTGCTGCAAATGTCTTTATGCAAGGTAGACAGCATGCTGCATGGTGGAGGTGAGGATTGAGAAGGCTGGTATCACCCATCCACGCATGGCCATTACCCCTTAAAGGTGATATGTGATCCAATATTGGTCACCCCAGTGCTGTATATGCCTGTCCAATGATCTCCGTGCTCATGGATGGCACCCTGTCATGACATGGGTACCTCGTATGACTACCTATGGGGCCTGGAGACGTCACCAAGTCAGGGAGGTGTACTGCACAGCACCATCCCTTACACAGTGTCCATAATGTTGACCACAGCCTAGGTGGTAGTTAATGGGTACAGGGATGTTCACCTAGCGGTGACACTGCTGATATCATCCATCAGAATGTGCACATATGTCACACACCTCACCCACACAGCCCATTCTGTATGTTGTTCACAACACTGACACAGCAATTGCTCATACACAGATGCCTAACATTTGTCTGTGTGGTATGGGCTACAATGAGGGTGGAGTACAACACATTAACCCTGTTCTACTGTAGCTGGCACTGGTGTGATATGCACATGTCACTCTGGCACCTTTTGTAGTTGTGAGTCTGTCAACAGGCCACTGGTAGAACACTTCTGTGACATACAAAGGTATTTGTAATCAAACATCCGTACTGTCCTGTACATCTCTACTGCTAACATCTACAGTGATAATGGTTCATGGACATGCACACCATACTCAGCAGGGTTATAGTGCGGTGCCACCCATTATGACTGTCGTCACCACTTGTGGGTTGATATTATCCAACACCCTATCTGTTTTGTATGTTCATGCTAGGCACTTGTTCAGAACTTGTGAGCATGTCATGAGCTACTGATTACTATAGCACCCATTCCACACCATTTCCCACAGGTACACTGGATGTCCTAAAATTTCCAGCTTGCTTACGGTACAACAGCTGTTGTACACATGTAACTCACATATCCTGTGAGACATGGTTGTATATACAGGCATGTCCAACTGTCATGTACCAGTGCTATTGCCTGTCTATATGATGGATATGTCATATATGTGGCAATAGAGCAATTGTCTCATGTACACATTCAATGCTCGCCTCCCAACATACGACACTACAGCCTGTGGGGGATGCACTTATGCAGCCCTGCTGGGGGTAATGCTGTCACCAACCCTGACTGCACCTGACAGTCATGTTGGGATGTGTAACATTCGCAACACACCCCACACACCACATAGTCTCACATGATCTCCACCACAGGCCACACATACGAGGACAACTTGTGCAGTACCTTTCCATACTCTGTGTAGGCACCAGAGGCAGCCCCCATCACGGAACACAACATCACCAACTTATAGCCCACAGACTCATGTGTGCCCATCACATACAGCCAATAGGGTGTTATAACATACACAACACACCAGTCATAGGTGACTCTGTAGGCGGTCACATTGCTGTTCCACACAGCAAGCTACACAAGGTGATAGTCGCTTACATCTTGCTGTCGGGTAACTGGTTCTGCAACATAACCTATGCCACACCTCACCAGGTACAATGTGACTGTCATTCTCCATGTTAGTGTGACTACCCAGAGATGCCACTTCACAGACTACGTGTGCAGGGACATGCAATAGCTCACCAGTCTTGTAGCCCTGAAGGTGTGGGCCAAGCTCTGGGGAGCATTATGCATTCATCTGGACCCAATATCACTGTACAATGACTGACTGTGTCACTTCAACAGTTGCGTATGCTTCTGCTGTCATTCCACAGGCATCTGGTATCTGTCCGCTTTGACTGACCTGGTCATACACAATGCTTTGGCACAGATGACCTGCACCTGTCAGCCCTGGGAGTACAGATCACATGTAAGGCTCTTGCTGCTTCTATACTGCCTGTCTTGCACAGTTTCCAATAACAGTCACCGGCAGAACGGGAACTGGCAAGCAAGACATGGGGTCATGTGACACAATGCTTGCATCTTCCTCTGTGATGCACGCAGGCAAGGCACACCTTATAATGCACCACTCCAATATCTCTGCAGTGACTGGGACCTGCCTTTAGGCTCTGCAGAGCACACCTGCAATGACAGGTTATAGACAGACCATACCTTTCAGGCACATACCTGGACCGGCACACCCACAGCTGAGGTGTTCCCATATCCCACTATGTTGTACACACATCCTGGCTAGTTACTTAGCACAATGCATCAGAGGTGCTCCATGTGCAACTAACTGTGTCTGGAACCACTATACACACTGTAACAAGCTACAGATTCAACAACATACCCCACGGTTACCAGACCTCATTTGTTGGTGTACTGGACAATAGGGCTCAGACAGCTACTACTGATGTGTGACTGAGACTACCCAAAACTTAACTGGGATAGCCACTGATGTACCGAGACATCCGTGAGTCATAACCTCCACTCGGCTGGATCAACCCATACACACCACCTCCAAGACCAACATTATCCTTGACATGAACACTACCAACATGTGACTGGTGTTCCATACCTGGAGTTATCCCCTCATTGGTAGATTCCAAACATATGCTAATCACCCTTGTTAGCCACATCCCGGCACCACACCCTTCACGGCATACACAGTACATGAGTACTACAACACCTATTACAGACGTCTTATGTTGACGTCATGACACCCGTGCAGATGGACAATGCACATACAAACACTGAAACATACCCCAGTGCACTTCATTAGCATGTATACGACTGCATGGATCATGCTATTCCATACAGAGCCATGATGGTACACACCAGATAACAGACGCCACTCTGGTGGTCAAGTTCCATGGACATAATGTACAACAACAGGTGGAGGCTGTTGCACAGTGGTGTACAATCTCATGGGTGGGGTAGCTCACTGGTCAGCCTTGGTAGGGCCATGGGATCCCTCATCACATACTCCAAGACTAGCTACGTAAACATTACTGCGACACATTCCGGGGTGTACCACAAGGCATTATGGTGGTATGTCAGTAGTCAACGGCAATACTCACATCTGCTCTCACATACAACAGTCACTCAGGAACATTACAGACACAGGTGATGTCGGCAACATGCTGGCAGATGGATTCAATGCTAACATTACACCCTCTCACTCACTACAGGGCCACAATCCATGCAGGAACATTGCGGTGTCCCTGCGGTCACACCTACACAGTACTAACCTGCACTCTATATGTCCTGGGACACTGGCCCCATGTCACCTTCCAAAGTCCCAGGCTGTGATGTCCACAAACCTCTGAACGACATGTCTCCCCACTAGGCCACCATATTCAGTAATAGCCTTGTATCAGACATTGTGGCCCCTGAATGGCACACAGCAACAGTTATCACACTCCACACAGGTGGCACCACAATGCACGAGTGGGACTATAGTCCTACACACCTGACTGGACTGTTCTGCACGGCTATGGGGCACATCATCATGGACGTCATTCACAGAGACATTGTTGGGCTCTGGTCCTTTGATATCACCCGGGTTGGACTTGTTAGGGCCAGAGCATGGCCCCTGAATCTGGTGGACTCCTTTCATACAGTTACCGGGGTAGTTGATGATGGTACTGGGGTCCACACATCCTACATTGTCCTCTCATTGCTTTTCAGCACCATTCTCCATTCTGGTATTGACAACATACACATCCACCTGCACATCATACCCTATGTCTCAGGATGTTATGCAACATGGCTCATGGACAGGACACACACAATGAGGGTAGCATACCATAGTACCTACTGCATTTCAGTTACACTTGGCATACCACAGTCCTCAGTCATAGGGCCCCTCATGTTCAGTATATGCTTCCCTGAGGTACAGGCTAGCACAGAGGGACTTTCCCTGCCTAGCTTTACAAACCCCTGCATACAAAGCGCCATGATTTATCCACCAGCTGATACTGACTCCATCCATATGGGTGTCACTGTGACAGATACCTGATATGAATATCATGTCCTCAAGCTGCATGACACAAGGTGCATGAACATTACCTTTGCATTACACCATTCACCCACTGACTATCACATAGGTGGTAGTCCCCTACATACATGTCACATTGTACATGTTCATAGTACACACGTATGTCGCACCCACTCCTGTGGTTACCATATTGCCACTGTGGCATGGATATCCTTCTACGTGGCCACACTTATCTGTACTGGGTGTGTAGCTGGTACATAGGCACCTATTTTACCTCTGAACCCAAGACTTCTACACACATTCAAGGGTACACCACCCCATTTAGGGTGTACCTTACACAACAGCTACAGCTTTACATACCACAACATTAACACGCCATGATGTTTATTGAGCTCCGACAGTTAAAGTATGCAGCTGAACTACAGACACCACGTCTGTACACATTTGCATACTACATACTCAGGGGTGACCTCTGCTGAACAGACAGGGCCCATGTCCACAACAATATTAATGGATATACTCCACATACACGACATAAGCAAAAGCCACTGTGAGCAACATGCTCATGGATATGTGCACACATGCAACGATGAGTGGGATGTGCTTGAGGGTTACATTCCCAAACCGGACACTCACCATGCTTTGGAACATGAGTCCTATGTACATCATGCAGGGACACTCAGTAGCACTGTTCATGTGATACCTCCCTTGGTGGTTGGGAGACACTTGTACGCCAGGGATCATTGCAGTGGCTGTACTGTGCAGAGGTGCAGGTAACACATGGCTCTGCTGTTCACAGGACACTACCCTAGAGAGGTGCCACTGGTGAGAACACTGTTGCTGTGCTTACACATACACTTGCCAGACTGCATAGTACCCCACTATGAACCTGTGAAGTTATTACATGTCCTTTGTACATGGTTACTTGGTAGCCCTTCCATTTAGATTAGCTATCATGCTATTACAATGTCCCGTGCCTACAAGCCATATGTATCCTGTTATTGTACATGCCAATAGACAATACCTTTGGTATGCATGATATGCCTGTTATGCTGTGTAGAATATCTGACATATCTACCTACAATACTATACATTACACATATTTTACATAGTATCCCATAATGCACAGCATACTTGCACACCACCTTAGACATGTCATTGTCGTTATATGCCCATACACATGCCTACTGTGACAGTATATCAACATATACTATCCCCTGCTATGGCACGTACTTGTTGGACATACCCTACCACTGACGGCGAGTTGTATGGAATTGTTCTGTTTAAAGCCCTCATGTAGCATCCCTTGTGGTGTCTGTGATGTGTACCTTGTGGCCCACTGCTGGACGCACAGTTTCTACAAGCGTTAGTATGCTCAGCAAGACATCGCTACATAAATACCTTTTCCCACTTTATGCATTGCAGACACTTTTAATTAATGCAAACCAGGCTATACATACAGTAAATAATTAATACAAAACATGCTATACATAAACTTATTTACCGAGTGTTCTACATACCTTGTTATAATTCCGGACTTTCGTCTCTATCTCTCTCACATTGCTTAAACAGGTATATGGTATGAGCATACGGTTTGAATGTCTGGCAAGTCATCCTTATATACGTCGATACCTGTAACATGTGGTTTCCTGCCACCAATTGGTGTTCCTGAGTGACTAATTACTTGCACATCAGCTGTCAGGTACTCCAGTCGCCAATTATGCGGCAACAGTGGGGTATAATTGAATTCTCCACTTGGGCATTGCCCATTCGCCCTACCTTCGGGGAGACAACCTGTATTGTATTTTGTTGTGTGTAATTGCAACTGCTATGTGTAGAGACAAGTATACTTTGGATTCATGTCCCCCATGGATTGTGTGTGACAGCTAGAGTATGTGGTTCAACATGTGGGTGTACCTGTCATCCCAACCGTCTGATAACGGACTATTGCAAACAAAACCTGTAACATCGCTGTTTGTTCCATTATACAACGGCTACAATTTTGCATGGCGCCTTTAATTGTGTCTCTCACAAGGTATGTTGATGGTTCTGCAGATGTAATTGACTGACTGGATGTTTGTGCTGTCATTACAGTCTGTATTGCTATAGTTTCTAGTGTGGGGGATGTTGGTGGGTGTACGTAGCATATACAGGTTTGTGGGGCTTGCATTTCTACATATTCCATATATATGTGTGTGGGCTCCATCCCTAATTAAAGAGTTATCAGTTAGTAGACTTATGTTATGGGATTTTACATTGGGCCGTTGTTAATTGGTTTCTATATAGTATGCAGGTGAGGTTGATACTTCCATACCTCTGGAATTGCAGCGATATGTAAAGGGATATGTCTAAATGACAGCTATCCCGTGTATTTCTGTCCCAGATATTTGCAGTCATTGCAGTTGTGTTGGTAACAGAACCTCTTTGCCATGGGTTGCCACCTTTTCATATGGCCATTGTTGGACACTTGCGGGACACACATAGCCACGATCAGTACACAGGATTGCACATACTTTTATCCTCAATACATACCTATTGTTGTGGGACTTTGGCTACTTATCATATTGCATGTAACATTTACGTTTCTTACATACAGGCATAACTATTTAATGCAACTATTACATAATATATGGTACATATTAATGTCCTACAATCTCGGACATTTGCCCTTTGTAATGTTTTATGTCAGGATACACCTGCCCAGGGAGGGGCTGTCCCTCCTAATGTGGGACAGGTGGTAACCGTATGCCTACGGCTATACCCACACCTACCATAATGATCTACCTCCGAGTTGGCACTAACAGACACACGATGCGGACACACACACACACACATTACAGTCACACGGAGATGCACACAGCACCCTCAACACACACATACAGACTACAGCACTCACAAACACAGCTGAACACAGTACCTACGTGGACTGCAACACCGGCAGCGGTAACTACATGTCCCTTCATATCGTCATACTACTACTCGCGGTTGTACTGTTCCGGTACTGTGTTCTTTCGGTCTTTCAGCCTCGTGGTTACGTGTGTCGGTATGTTACACATTTCATTGTTGGCAGTATCCTATTTATTTGTACCTCCAAGGTGTTATGAATGTTGTTGACCTATCTATATATATTTGCAGATATTGTTGAATTCGTATATATCAACATATATCACTCTATCGCCCTTTCTATCTGTATTATATATATGTATATATGTGTACATATATATATATATATATATATATATATATATATATATATAGATAGATAGATATATATCTGACAGGGAAAGTGACAGGCAAGCTACACCTTTCATTGTGTACTTGTCGGTGTATACAGTTTCCTGGACTCTGCACATTTGTGTCTGTACCTGTCACATTACACACCTACCATAGGTTAGGGTTACCAGCTGTCCCACTTTGCGAGGGACAGTCCCTCTTTGGGCAGTTGTGTCCTGCAAACTATTTGTAAACATGGCAAATGCCATGAGATTTTAGGACATACTTATTTCCTATAGTTTATGTAATAGTTGCATAAAACAGTTATTCTGTATCTGAACCACCTATATGTTATAGAAACAGAATAAGTAAGTAAACATTACAAGAATAAGCTTTTATCTAGGCAAAACAGTGAAGTTCTGATTTTTGTACTGGCCAGGTGTATGTGTCGGCCTGCAGACATCTGACATATGTCCCACATTGGTCATTTGAAGAGGTGGCAACCCTACCATAGGTACATCTTGGCTAGCAATAGTGTTAGGTGATTCTATACATGACTGCGTGTTCTACTCCTGGCAGTGGTCGTTTTACCCTTCAGAGCAGGCGCTATTAGTACAGGGGTGAATAATGCTGGTTTAATCTGTTCTGGACATCACTGACCGTGATCTGCATGATATTCGGAGAAGCTTATCCCTGTTTCACGCATATCCGTATAGTCATATTTAAACATCGCTTACCAGCAGTGGGCAACGCATATTCCCGCTAACGTGTGCTAAACATGATCTGATGACCTGCATCCGACATGCATTACTCGTGCCTTCGGGATTACGTTACATCCCTTGCAGGACGTGGGACCGGGAACATGCACGACGGTCACTGCATTTAACACATGGACATCTGTGATTTGTACACGTGTTATGTCGTTTTGTAAGTGGAGTATACTATGGCTGTTACTCCATACTGCACTCACATGGGTAACTCAGTTAGTTTACATATTGATGAGTCCAGTTAATGGTATGTCCATGTGATGTTTACTGGATGTGCTCCGGCATTGGGTATGTATATCACAGTGAGCCACACACGATACTGTGCTACACCTTCAAACGACCGTAGGTGGGGCATGCTGTGGTGACGAATACCTGTCATGGGTACAACCCATGCCTTGACACAACATCCATGATTATATTATGTGGAGCCCCTCATTAACGCAGCAGGGACTCCGTGCTGAGTGTGTGTAGAACAGTGCTTACACACATGTGCTCCCGCGATTGCCTCTGCTCCACTAAGCGACAGTTGGTTACTTGATGTTGTGGCGACAGCGGACACTGTTTGCCCCATTTGGCGTATGGCCTCTGACAATCGGCCGTGTACCTACCGATGTACCTGGGAACCTATACACACAGCACCACCATATGCTGATAGGCGCATATACTGTTCAGGTGTTGACATTCCGTGTTCCAATAGCTGTTGTGTGTACAATGTTTGAGGGCTGCCTATGTAGGATTCACACAGTGGGCCACCTATACATTACAATTTACAGGTGGTTGTGTTTGTGTGCCATCCATTTTACTGTGTGTGCAGGTGGAGAGGTGTGTCAGTCCGTATGGGGCCTACACTGTCAGAGCATGTGCTATACGTTCCCTCTTTGCCAAGGCGTAGGTATATTGGGCACGCCTCCGTCTGCCTACTGGGGCTGGCACAGTGTGTTCATGGTCTGAATCCCTCTATGCCTGTGATGGCCTTGGCAATTGCAGTGGGCTATGAGGGCCTTCACCATTTTGTCCCTGCTGCAGCTGTTTCTGCAGGATCATATTATGCAGCATGGCACATACTATGACGATGTGGGCACACGTGCCTGGAGAGTACTGCAAGGCTCCACCAGATGTGTCCAAGCACCGGAACCGTGATTTCAGCATCCCAAACACATGCTCTATGATGATTCTGGTTTGTGCGTGTGCCTCATTATGGCATTCTTGCATGGGTGTGTGTGCATTTCTGATGGGAGTCATCATCCACGGCTCCAGTGCATAGCCAGCATCCCCCACAAGGTGGCCATGTGGGATGTCTCCCCTGACAAATACCTGATACAGCTGTGAGGCATGCCAGATATGGGAGTCATGGTAGCTTCCAGGGCTGCCAGCACACACATCCATGATAATGCCCTGGGCATTGCACATGACCTGGCAGTTGATGGAGTGGAATCCCTTGAGGTTTATGTAGCACCTACCATGCTCACTGGGTGGTGACTTGATTTGTATGTGCGTGCAGTCTATCGCATCCAGTACCTCCGGGTAGTGTGCCACATGGTGGAAGTGACGCATATTGCTGGCCAACTCCTCCTGAGTTCGGGGGATGTATATATGCTCATTGGCATGTGGTAACATGGCATCCAGGAACTGGTGTAGTACCCTGGATGCTGATGCCTGTGAGATCCCCATTATATCTCCAGTTGGCCTTTGAAAGGTACCTGTGGCTAGTATTCGCAAGCTTACACATACCTTCGTGTCCACTGGGATGGGTTCCCCTCTGTTGCTTCTGGTTCTCAGGCGTGGCCGGCACAGCTCCGCTATTTGCTGTATGATGTCCCTGTCCACTCTGTAATGCTCTACTATCTCCAGATCATGTAGCCCCTGGTAGGTTACCCTTGGTCTAAACATTCTTCTCCTCCTCCGGGCCCTGCGGTGGTTGTCGGCATCATCCTCCACAACACCGTCAGTCTCTAACACCTGCTGATGAATCACAGCTATGGCAGCTCCCAACATGTACATTTTAAAAGTTCCCCGTGTGTTTACACCTATGCTGCAGTGTTTGGGAATACACAGGTGTGTGTGGGGTGCTTTCACACTTTATACTATTGTGCTGTGAACACCGATGATGTCATAGGGTGTGTATGTACGATCGTACCTACAGGGTATCTTATGTGTTTTGCTACCAGAACTACTACTGTGGTGCCTTTGGTGTTGAATTACATTTGGCTGCCGTGGATTACCTCTTGACCTTCCCTTTACATTTATGCACGTTCCACCTACCATTTTCTGGCATGCATCCAGCTGCTTGCTTTCATTTGTACTTTCCTAAACCTGGCTTATCATGCATAATGTGTGCTATTGCCGGTCTACTGTCGGTTTGCTTTGCTCTGCTATGACAGATCTCCTATCTTTGCAATCCAATGCCTTCCCTCCTTTCTTTGCATTCCAATGCCTCCCCTATCCTGTTTTGCAGGTTTCTGCGAGCAGACTTGTCAGCTGCCATCGATTGGCCACCGTGAGGTGATTGGTGTTAATTGCTCATTAGTACTCCAATTACCCTACTTCGGCATTTCCTTCTTTTCTTCCCCTGACCTTCCTGTTTGTGCTATTGTTTGCGGTGCGTGCATCCGCTTACTCGGTTTCGGGCACGATTTCACCCCCGTACACATGCGCTTTCGGGCACCATGTGTGCTCTCAGCTAAACGATTCTATACCTTCCTCTCCACCCCTGTCCTGCAGCTTTGCTTAGCAACGGCCAGGCCAGATTTGCATTGCTCCAATGTGCTTACTCCTATGGTGGCACACCCCTCTGCTGATGTCATGTATCTCCTCTGAGCCACTCCTCGGTGTTATAGCGCTGCGCCGTATGGTGCAACCTTCATCTGGCGGGACGTTTGCGATTCAGTATTACCTGCCTCATTTGCATGGCATTGACTACTAATTCATAGTTACCGCGCCGAACACTGTCGCAGGCCCTTAGCAACCCTTGCACCTTGGTTGTGATGTTCCATGCCTACCATTGCATATTATGGTGTAAACCTGATTTGTATTACATTGCAATTTTATGACATTTTTATATAATTTCTTTATGTTCCTGTTTGCGCACACATGCCCTGCGGTTGTACTGTGCGTTACTGTGGACATGACATTAAATGTTGTTTTTTAGGTGTTGTGCATCTTTTCTTATGCCATTGGCTGTGTATTTAGCCATTGGCATATGTTAACTTTGTAATACATGAGTCTGGTCCGCTTCCATAGCTCCGATGTTCTGTTTGGGAAAATGTAAACCGTGTTTTTT
The DNA here is from genome assembly GCF_019279795.1 of Protopterus annectens. Classification (NCBI taxonomy): domain Eukaryota; kingdom Metazoa; phylum Chordata; order Ceratodontiformes; family Protopteridae; genus Protopterus; species Protopterus annectens. The sequence continues at coordinate 1,859,964,833 of NC_056728.1, read as the reverse complement.
GGTTTACATTTCCGTGGGTTTACGCTACGCCTGCACCACTTCATGAATCGCTATCTGCCTTCATTTGCATGGTGCGACACTGTGCATGGGGTGATTAGCATACCTATGCCGAGGGCTGCGCAGTTCTGGCGTACGCCGGTAGTGCACATGGAATTGGATCGTACCTGAATTGCTCGATGGCCATATTTGGCGTTATTCTGCTTACGCTACGCCTGCGCCTGGTGCAAGCTTCATGAATCCCGGGGGTTGTGTAGAAGACCGGTGTCAGATATATGTAGTGCAGCATTCATGCTAACAATGACAACTATCGACACACTGTGCCCTTCCGTGTTTAGAATCAGAGTGCATACAAAACAGCCCTTTGCTACTAAGTTTGTGAGCATGCCCAGTATGACGTTGTGTAGATGGACACATAGTGCATTCCAAACAGCCATGTGCTACTAAGTGTGTGAGCATGCCCAGTGACAACTTGTCTCGGTTATGTGCCTCTGTGTGTATGGGCATGGCCACTGAAACCCTGTATAGTGATAGTGGTCATCCAGGCAACAGATGGCCATATCCCACTACAGTATGGATTCCTACATTGAACACATTGGTTCACAGGTATGTACATCGTAACTGACAGCATCCATGTCGATGTCCACATTCCTAGAGGGTCATATTGACAGTCTTGAAAGGTGTAGTGTCTGTGGCACGGCTCGTATCTGTGTAGTATTGTAATAGTGGTCCGTAGATAGGCAGTTGTCCTGATCACACCACTGCCGTGTGTTTGTCTCCATCTGCCTGGGGACAGTAATATGCTTTTAGACTGCTCACACTCCATACAATCCCTATCAGTGTCTTTTCCATTGTTGATGATGTCACCCACTTAGAAGTATGCCTCTGGGAGAGCTGTGTTACAGTAATCTCGGTAACATGTTCTGTAACTGCATAATGCTGTAGTGTGATAAGGTAGTTAGGTCTGTGTTCTAATCCCAGCCATGCCAATTGTGTGTGTGTGTTGCCATCTGCCTGGGGACAGAATAATGCTTTTAGACTGCTCACACTCCATACAATCCCTATCGGCATCTTTTCCATTGCTGATGATGTCACCCACCTAGAAGTATGCCTCTGGGAGTGCTGTGTCCCAGTAATCTCGATAGCGTGTTCTGTAACTGTGTAATGCTGTAATGTGATAAGGTAGTTAGGTTTGTGTTCTAATCCCAGCCATGCCAATTGTGTGTATGTGTTTCCGTTTGCCTGAGGACACAATAATGCTTTTAGACTGCTCACACTCCATACAATCCCTATCGGCATCTTTTCCATTGCTGATTATGTCACCCACCTAGAAGTATGCCTCTGGGAGTATTGTGTCCCAATAATCTCAGTATCGTGTTCTGTAACTGCTTAATGCTGTAGTGTGATAAGATAATTAGGTATGTGTTCTAATCCCAGCCATGCCAAGTGTGTGTGTGTTTCTGTCTGTTTGCAGACAGAATAATGCGTTTAGACTGCTCACACTCCATACAATCCCTATCGGCATCTTTTCCATTGCTGATGATGTCACCCACCTAGAAATATGCCTCTGGGAGTGCTGTGTCCCAGTAATCTCAGTAGCGTGTTCTGTAACTGCACAATGCTGTAGTGTGATAAGGTAGTTAGGTCTGTGTTCTATTGCCAGCAATGCCAATTGTGTGTGTTTCCGTCTGCCTGGGGACAGAAAAATGCTTTTAGACTGCTCACACTCCATACAAGCCCTATCGGCGTCTTTTCCATTGCTGATGATGTCACCCATCTAGAAGTATGCCTCTGGGAGTGATGTGTCTCAGTAATCTTGGTAGCACATTCTGTAACTGTGTAATGCTGTAGTGTGATAAGGAATTAGGTCTGTGTTCTAATCCCAGCCATGCCAACTGTGTGTGTGTTTTCATCAGCCTGGAGACATAATAATGTTTTAGACTGCTCACACTCCATACAATCCCTATCGGTGTCTTTCCCATTGCTGATGATGTCACCCACCTAGAAGTATGCCTCTGGGAGTGCTGTGTTCCAGTAATCTCGGTAGCACATTCTGTAACTGCGTAATGCTATAGTGTGATAGAATAGGCAGGTAGGTGCTCTATTCCAAGGCATGACAGGTGTGTGTATGTGTGTGTGTGTGTGTGTGTGTGTGTGTGTGGGCAGTCATATCCTCTGTGTTGGTATCTGTGAGTGGCTAGCTCAAGAATGTGTTGAGCATGTTTTGTTGTTTTCCTATATAGTGTCCATAAATGTCACAATCGCCCAAGAGACTGGGTTGGCAAGACATACACATACATTCATCAATAGGTCTGGTGAGTAAATATCAGCAGCCCTAATCTTACCCTTAATACAATTTGATCCATGTGATGCAACGAAACACACTTGCCTTGATAGTAATACCAGTACATAATGCAGGAGGTGCATGTGGTTTCCTTTTCATTCTTGTCTAATGCTTTGGTGTCACGTGGTCCGCTGTTGTGAATATATTCTATATCTACGTATGTGTGTGTATATGTATATGTGTGTGTACATATATATATATATATATATATATATATATATATATATATATATATATATATATATATATATATGTGGACATTAGCACACATAAATCTACATGATGGAATACATGTCCTATACTGTTGAATGCCTGTGCTGGATGATCTGTACGTGATCACCTCAGATGTATGTATATCTGCCATGGCTTAGTGGTAAAGCACATCATCTGTGGTGTGCAGGGTCCCAGGTTGGAGGCATGTAGAGAGCGGTTATTTTGTTGCTGGGAAGAACAAGGGACATCAAATACGGTGATAGTAAGGTGCTTTTAATCAGTTGTGTGCGGATCTGCACGACAGTAAGCAGTGGTTATTATTTTGGAGGCTCAGTATGGATCTTGTAACTATGCATTAAAAGACAATACTATGCAAACAAGGTGGAAAATAGTGAATCCCATTTATCACCAGGGTGTGATGCAGATCCCAAGAGTGTATGTGTATAGATAGCCAGGTGCAGGACTCGAATATAGGTGAAAGCATGGGGGGGTGTCAGGCATACTGTACGTACATTGGAGCCCTGTGTCTCGGGATTGCTCCTGTCTTAGCATGCCTAAGCTAGAGGTGTGTCTATACCTGCCTAGTGCAACTGGGAGGAACAACAGCAGTAGGAGAGAAGTCAAGGTGAACAAGCTGGGCAAACAGGTGATAATTATCACAATCAGCAGATTACAGACCCAGCCTGGCCCAGAACACTACGATAAAGTGAGCAAGCACCATACACATGTGTTTTTTCCACACTCTACACCACCGGTGTATACATGCGGGGAAATTTTACAAAACAATCCAACGAAATGAGAAGAGCTGCAGCAGGCAACATAGACCAACATGTGCAGGAGGCTGAGGGTGGTGAAGATGTGAATGCTGCCAAACAACCCTCAGTGAGGAGACAGAGAAGACTGTACAGACCCAGGGTAACCTACCAGGGGCTATATGAGCTGGAGATAGTGGAGCGCTATAGGGTGGACAGAGACCTCCTACAGCAGATTGTTGAGCTGTGCCGGCCACACCTGAAACATCAAACAGGCAGAGGGAAACCCATCCCAGTGGATACAAATGTATGTGTAAGCCTAGGTATACTAGCCACAGGTACCTCCCAAAGCACAACTGGGGATATCATGGGGATCTCACAGGCATCTGCATCCAGAGTATTCCACCAGTTCCTGGATGCCATGTCACCACATGTCAGTGAGCACGTACATTTCCTCAACACAAGTGAGGTGTTGACCAGCAATATGCGTCTCTTCCACCAAATGGCAGACTACCCTGGGGTAGTGAGTGCTATAGCCTGCACGCACATACGCATCAAAGTACCACCCAGTGAGTGGGGTAGGGCCTACATTAACCACAGGGGCATCCCCTCCATCAACTGCCAGGTCGTATGCGATGCCCAGGGCATTATACTGAATGTGTGTGCTGGCTGCTCTGGAAGCTATGACAATTCCGATATATGGCATCTGACGCAGCTGTACCACACCTTTGCCAATATGGACACCCCCTACGGTCACCTAGTGGGGGATGCTGGGTACCCACTGGAGCCATGGCTGATGACACCCATCAGAAATGCACACACTCCTGAGCAACTACGCCATAATGAGGCAAACGCACAGGCAAGACATATAATTGAGCATGTATTTGGGATGCTCAGGTCACGGTTCCAGTGTCTGGACACATCCGGTGGAGCCTTGCAGTATTCACCAGCTACATGCACCCAAATTGTTATGGTATGTGCTATTCTACACAATATGATCCTGTGGAAACAGTTGCAGCAGGAACAGCATGGGGCAGGGCCACACAGCCCCCCATCAATGCCAAGGCCTGTACAGGCACAGAGTGACTCAGAGGAGGAACTACCAGAGCTGGACCCAGTAGGTGGAAGGAGGCGTGCCCAGTATGACCTGGCCTTGGCAAAGAGGCAATGCATAGCATATGCACTGACACAGTATCTACCCAGGGAATGTCACCCTCTCTGACTCTCACAGACAGTAAAAGGGATACCAAACATGACACTACCTGTGCTCAGCCATGTATAGGAAGTGCACTGTGTGCATCCGACATGGGCAGACCTCCAGCACCATCCTCAGGTCTGGCACACCCTCAAGGTAAGTCAATCAACCTACCAACTGGCAGTTGCATTAGAATGTGTTTTTACCTGTAGCTATGGTATGGATGTGAGCATGCAAGGGAATTTGGTGGCCGAATGTTAGGGCAGCGGACAGTACACATCCATAGTGGCACCATGACATCTGTAGCGCATACCAGGGTCACAATAGTAGCAGTAGTGCACATGGTGTCCTAACTCACTGCGGGTTATGGGCTGAACATCATGTGAGTCCATACAGCCCACACAAGTCTCAACCAGCTGGACAGGTGTAGACCAACACAGATAAATGCTGTACAATGGCCTCTGAATATGCCCAATGGATGACCCCCCCACAGACACACACAGACTACAGCAGGCCAGGCAGTTGGATGTAGGTTGTAAAGGCTAGGATGTCTGAAACTAATATGTTGGTAATTAAAGCTAAGATCTGGAGTACAATGGTATGCCTCTAGCCAGCACATTAGGTAGGTCCACACACTGAAATGGAGAACCTGACATACCAGTACAGTAGTAGCAAAAGTGTACAACTGTCAGCTGTGCTCCCCTTCCAACGTACACATGTAACAGTCATGTGCACCCCTCACCCCGGTGCTGTGTAGGAATGTGGATACAGTTGGATGCCCCCCCACGCTGTGCAGAAATGTAGCAACAGTCATTGCCACATGACTGATGGATACCCTGCAGACACAGCATGCCACCTGTCAATGTACAACGCAGAGGTTGGAACCACAGTACAGACTACTTGGGCATGTAACACATGCAGTCCAGTTGACCATACTGGGCATGCTCAAACACATGAAGGTATGATGGTAATGTCAGTCGACAACATGTGTAACGGTCATACTGGGCATGCTCATACACTTAAACACAAGATGGCCAGGTCTGCAAACACCAGTGGTCCGGAAATATCTGCCGGTACATTGCTATACTGTTGGATGACTGTGCTGTATGGTATGTGTGTGGTACTGTCTATTGTCTGTATATTTGCCATGGTGGATTGGTAATTCACATTAGCTGTGTGCACAGGGTGTTGCTACCAACACTTGCAAAGGACAGTTCTTTGTTTGCGGCCAGAACAAGACCATTGAATACAGAGTGAGTAAGGCACATTGCAGCAGTTGGGAGTGGTTGTGCGTGGGTTTGCACAGCGTTAAACACTGCTGACCTCTGGTTACAGCTTCTAATACTTGTTTAGACTCCACATTTCTTTACCAGTGCAATACTCGCATACTGGTAGCCAAACACGCTTACACCCGCTCGCTCCCTCACTTGTACATGCACCGACATTGTTGCTTGCATTTGTCACTCATGCTGGGTGGGCGTGATCCCTTGTGACGCCTATTACATCGGACTACATGATTACAGTATCTGGTATGGCTGACCATTAGGCGACAGCATGGCGTTCGACTGTACGGAATTGGCCACCTGTCCAATGAGTTCATCATATTATATGCGTGTTCCTCATACAATCTGCTCCCATCTGGTTGATACATGGGAACTGATACTCTGCAATGCAGACAAGTAAATGTGTTTTGGGAACCACTTCTGTCTGCCAGGCCATGCTACTGCTTATCTATTGTAGGTTTTCCACCTTTTAAATTGGCCAAAGTGAGACTTTAGGATTAACACCTGTCCCACTTTGCATGGGACAGTCCCTCCTTAGGCGTATGTGTCATGCAAAAATAATCTAGGCATAGCAAATGTCCTGATTACAGGACAATATTATATTCTACGTTTCTCTAATAGTTGTATGGGAGCATTACTCTAGCTCCAACACCCTAGCCCAAAGGTTCCTAGAATTTATAAACTCAAATGCTATGGAACAACTTGTTACCACTCCCACAAGAGGGGAAAACATACTGGACCTGATCATCACCAACATGGGGACTCTATGCTCCAGACCAGAAGTGCATCCCTCACTGGTAAGATCAGACCATAAACTAATCTCACTGGATATTCACATCCCGACCTCACCCCCTGCCCAGAAAACCACAGTGAAAAACTTCTCTAAAGCAAATTTCATACTCCTCAAAACTGAGGTGGAATCCTTCAAAGCCCCCGGGCCTGTGGAAAATACGGCCCAGACTGCAGAATCCTTTATAAATGCATTCTATGAACACCTTCAGGAATGCATGCATCATGCGATCCCAAATAAAACCAAGACCCAGTCCTCCAAAGGCAGATGTCCTGTCTGGTGGACCCCAGCCATAAACAAACTATACAATAGAAGGAGGAAGCTACTAAATGATAGAGCAAAATCCCAAAAGGGAAGGCATCACTGATCAGTATTAGCAAAAAACTACGGGCACACATAAAATTGTCTAAGGCCAGCTTCGAGAGAAAAATTGCACAGGACACTAAGGAAAATCACAAGGCTTTCTTTAGTTATGTTAGGAACCTGGGTGGTAATTCCCAGATATGCTCAGAATTAGTCCAAAATGACAAAAATACACCAACCCACAGACATTGCCAACATCCTAGCTGACAGGTTCAGCAAACTTCTCCCTCCCACCAAAGGGCAAATATCTATCCCAGCAGAGTGCTGCCCCTGACATCTCAGATGCTCAGGTAAGAGCCGCCTCTCCAAAGCAAAAACACAGCATCAATGGGACCAGATGGTGTCCCGGCTGCGCCCTACATGAACTCCAAGAAGAGCTAAACCCAAACATAAAACTACTGTTCAATCTCAGCCATACTACAGGATATGTGCCCAAAGAGTGGCGTACAGCAACAGTGGTCCCTCTCCATAAAGGTGGTGCCTCAACGGATCCTGGAAACTATCGCCCCATAAGCCTGACTAGCTTGGTCTGCAAAGCTATGGAAAGGATCATCATGGACCTCATAAATAAAGATATTGGGGACCTACAAACACTGGATCCTACCCAGTTTGGCTTTGTTAAGGGCAGATCCTGCCTCTTAAACCTGGTTGATTTCTTTGAAACAGTCACCAAGGCCATTGACGAGGGAAGGTGGTCCACACAGCCTACCTGGACCTCGCAAAAGCCTTCGATACAATACCCCACTTGGGCATTATAGATAAGCTCACCAGCTTAAATATAAACCCCTATGTCACTAGATGGATTGCAAACTGGCTCAAGGACAGAACCCACATGGTTAGAATTGCTGGAGCCATGTCAGACTCCAAACCAGTTACAAGTGGTGTCCCACAAGGCTCAGTCCTGGGAACTCTCTTGTTCGGTATATATTTCTCGGAGGTACAGGCCAACACGGAAGGACTGTGGCTGACCAAGTTCGCAGATGACTGCAAACTGGGCGCCATAATCGACTCTCCAGCCGACACAAGCATCCTCCAAAAGGGCCTCATAGAAACAGACAACTGGTGCCAGAGCCATGGCCTCAAGCTAAATGCCAAAAAGTGTATAGTCATCCCCTTTGGCAAAAACAAAGTGCCCACAAATTACCACATAGGTGGCAATCCATTAAGTACAGAAGAAGTAATTAGGGACCTGGGGACCCAAATTGATAGCAGTCTCTCATTTGACAAACACGTGGCCAAAGTGGTTAGAAAAACATTTTATATAGCCCACCCTAATCATGAAGGGATTCACATCTAGATCAGGGGAGGTCATCGTGCCTCTTTACTCATCCCTCATCAGGCCCATAATTGAGTACAATGCCCCTTTTGGGATGTACCTTACCAGACACCTGCAGCAACTGGAAAGACCCCAAAAGTACCTCACCAAGAGGATCAAAGGGCTCAAACAGATGCAATATGCTGCTCGGTTAAAGAAACTCCAGCTCTACTCAGTGGCATACCGCCTGTTCAGAGGCGATCTGTGCCTGACGTATAAAGCCATGTCCAACCCGGAATTAATGGACATGCTGCACCTCAGAAAATCCAAATCCCATCGAGCCACGCTCAAGAGACTTGAACCTCAGCACTGAAATAAATAGGACATGCTGAAGGGACAGATTCATAACCCAGAGGCTCCCTTCACTCTGGAATAAAATCCCAGTCCAGGTTAGGCAGAGTCCCTCACTGACTCTCTTCAAGAGGAATCTTGATGAGTGGATGGGAGATCGTAGGTTTACCCCGGGTATCACTTCTGTGTCACTGTTAGACAGAGGCACAGTATACTAACCTTGAAAAAGGGCATAGCAAAATAAATTTAAAATGGGTGGCGAAAGCCAAACACATTCTGGCTAGGCTTATAAATGCCCTAGGGCAGATAGCCTAGTATGAACCTATGAACCTATGAACCTATGAACAGTTATTGTATAAATGAAACTTCTATATGTTATGTGAAGTAGCATAAGCAACTTGACTGCTGCTAGATTAAGCTTTGATTTGTGCTAATACATATATTTCTGTACTATGCACGGCTGTAGGTATGTTCTGACCTGGTATGTCTGACATTTCTACGGAGCAGGTCCCACTTTGGCCATTTGGAAAGGTGGTAGCCCTATAGGACCTATATGTAGAGATGTCAGATTTGGCAAGGCAACACATACCCACAGCCAGTAGAAAATTGACTATTCACTGGTTTGCATAAGTAAAGGTTATTCTTGTAGCATTATAGTTGCTAATACTGTTTCCTATAACATCTAGGTGTTTCAGATACAACATAATTGTTTTATGCAACCACTGCAGACAATATTTGGATTCTTTGCCCAAAATCACAGGCCATGTGCCATAATAACATTCATTTTGCAGGACACAACTGCCCAGAGGGGAGTGTCCCTCACAAAGGCAAACAGGTGGTAACCCCAACCTATTATGCTATCATCTACCTAAGGTAGACATCAGAATATGCGCTTTCCGTCAATAGCAGACCTCACATACGAATGGGGAGAATGAAAACTGTATCAGGGACACTGCATAACACCCTCAGGGACACATTTAGATGATTGGTTCTATTAACCTGACACATTGACAGTCACAGGGCATATGTATTCATTCACATTTGTCAAGGTACATGTTGTTTATGACTCATACATGTTGCCATTAGTCATTACGTGTATTCCGCCACCTGTCCACCTAATATCACTAGTTCTGGAAGGGTTTAGTTAGGACTATGTTAGATTCTGATTTGTAATCATGGACGTCCATGATAATTGGGTACTGGGCACTGATATAGTCCCTATGTGTTCCCCAAAATGGTTTACGGACTATCCAGTTGATGTGCTCTTACGGTTTGGGAGGTATGGGCGTCTGCTATGCCCACATAGGAATATTAATTACTTCCAAGGAGCAGGCCTAGTATATCTCTGCCAACCAACACCTGCACACTTACACGCATTATTGCATACCCATGATTCCCATACCTGACACCCCTCTACAGAACTCATGACTCATCCTTACTGTGAGCGCAGCTGAGGTATGAACACACCCCTACACACTGCCCATTCTCCCCGTCTTGGGACACATGTCATATGTTTTGTCAACCCATGTGTTATCAACCCATGTGTACAACCTACTGTTCCATGTACAGCTACATCCTGGTCACGTCAATCATCATAGGTTTGCCTGCATGGCAAATTTTTGGTGTCCCACAAAGGACCCCGTGATCCATGTTTAAAGTGTAGACCTTGCAGATCTTTCCCACTGGTACTTTCCTGCCGGTGGTCTGGAAAGCAGGTATTTACCTTTATTGTGTGTCTGTATGTTTCACCGGCCTAGCTGGGGAGGTGTGGGAGGTAAACGTTTGTATATTGGACCTCCCACTAACATATGCCCGGTCTGAACATATGTTACCCGTAATTGCTGTAATGTAACCTAGTTATGTACATGTGTATGTCTACAGTAACATATAGATATATATATATATATATATATATATATATATATATA